>NC_056749.1:14649310-14674310 GCF_019279795.1 Protopterus annectens | reverse complement strand
ATGTTAAATATGGTCATTCAAGCCAGGATTAAACATTGCTTCTAAATAAATAATCCACATGTTCTCTTTATGGTTTAGAATGTTTTGTTTGTGTTTATCAGACAAGCTATCTCCCACCACCATATCAAAACCTACAAAGACAAAATGGGCAGTAGTGTGGTTCAACAGATGTTTATATGGGGCACTTCTTAGACGTCTACATTGGATGTCACTCAAGTGTAGTGCGATTCTCTGTTTAAAGGGTCTGGAAATCTGACCCACATAGAATGCTCTACACTGACACATCACTAAATAAACTACCCACTCACTAGTACAAGTAATCATGTATCTGAAGTTAAACACCCTAGACATATTTACCGAAGTGAATGACTTAGTTCTTTATACCACTTTATAATATGAGCAATTGCCACAAAAGGTACTTCCAAAAAATCGCTGGGATTTAATTTGAAATGTAACATCTTTGCTTTTCTTAAAATTAGAAAAATGTTCACCTATCATTTTACCCCTACAATAACCATATGAACAATGGTTATCTAAAAACTGGCCAAAAAAAAAAAAAAAAAAAAGAGTCCAATTTTAAAATATGCCAGTATTTATTTATTACTGCCTTAAGTTTGAAGGTATTTGTACCAAAAGTAGAAATGAGGTTACAATTGTTAGAGCCTACATTCATACTTAATTAATTGTTGGATTCATATACTTCTGAATTTACTAGCAAACTGTCCTGCAATTTTTGCACAGCAATATCTAAAGCTGAATTAACCATCCTGGAAGAATATCAACTGTGTAAAAATCTATTCCTCATATTAACCACTTCCTTTGAGAAACTCGTATCAGAACTACATATATGTCTTAACTGTAGAAATTGAGATTTGGGGATATTCTTAACAATATGTTTGTGGTGGGAACTCTCAGCATGTAACAGTGTATTTTCGGTAAAAGGTTTACGATATATATTAGTGGCAATTGTTCCATCAATCAATTTCATAACATTGACGTCCAAGAAGTGCACATTAAATAAATCCAACTTACCAATAAACTTCAATCCAAACTCATTATGATTTAAATATCGTACAAAAAGTCCCCACTGGTCAGCCAATCCCCTCTATATTGCCCAACAATCATCCACAGAACGCTGCCACATATGGAGATATCGCAAAAAAAGGTTATTGTTATCATAAATTAACCTAAGTTCCAAAAAGCCCATAAATAGGTCAGCAGATATTGGGGCAAAGGAGGCATCCATAGCTGTACCCTTGATCTGCAGATACCCGTCTGAACCATATCTAAAGACATTATGATCCAAAACAACACCCAGTACCTTCATAACAAACTGGAGTTGGGTTTCAGAATACATAAGGGAATATTTCAACCAATTTTTAACAGCCAATATGCAGCTAGAATGAGGGATGCTGGTGTATAAGGACTGTCCATCCAAAATGCATAAATATGCCTCAAGTGAAACCTGAAAGTCATTCATCAATAAAAAAAAACTCATTAGTATCCTTAATATGGGCTCTCACAAATGTCAAAAGTGGCTTAAGCATACATTTGAAATAAGCTGACGGTGGTTCAGTGAGAGAACCCCTACTGGAAATAATGGGTCAACCAGGAGGGTTTAAAACTGATTTGTATATTTTGGGTAAAATAAAAATAAAAAGGGTAATTGTGAGATGGAGTTCATGGAAGAGTTGAGACAGGCACTGGATAGCAGTGAAGAGTTACCAAAAAGCTGGGTAACTACAGCAGAGCTAGTAAGGGAGACGGCCAGAAAGGTGCTTGCTATGACATCTGGACAGAGGAAGGACGACAAGGAGACATGGTGGTGGAATGAGGAAGTACAGGAGAGTATACAAAGAAAGAGGTTGGCAAAGAAGAAGTGGGATTGTCAGAGAGATGAAGAAAGTAGACAGGAGTATAAGGAGATGAAGTGCATGGCAAAGACAGAGGTGGCGAAAGCTAAGGATAAGGCATATGAAGAGTTGTATGAAAGGTTGGACACTAAGGTAGGAGAAAAGGACCTGTACCAATTGGCTAGACAGAGAGACCGAGCTAGGAAAGATGTGCAGCAGGTAAAGGTGATAAAGGATAATGAAGGAAACATAATCACAAGCAAGGAGAGTGTGTTGAGCAGATGGAAAGAGTTCTTTGAGGGGTTGATGAATGAAGAGAATGAGAGGGAGAGAAGGTTGGATGATGTGTGGATAGTGAATCATGAAGTGCAATGGATTAGCAAGGAGGAAGTAAGGATAGCTATGAAGAGGATGAAGAATGGAAAGGCTGTTGGCCCAGATGACATACCTGTGGAAGCTTGGAGGTGTTTAGGTGAAATGGCAGTGTAGTTTTTAACCAGATTGTTTAATGAAATCTTGGAAAGTGAGAGGATGCCTGAGGAATGGAGAAAAAGTGTTTTGGTACCGATTTTTAAGAATAAGGGTGATGTACAGAGCTATAGTAACTACAAAGGGATTAACTTGATCAGTCACAGCATGAAGTTATGGGAAAGAGTAGTGGAAGCTAGGTTAAGAAGGGATGTGATGATTAGTGATCAGCAGTATGGTTTCATGCCAGGAAAGAGCACTACAGATGTGATGTTTGCTCTGAGAGTGTTGATGGAGAAGTACAGAAAATGTCAGAAGGAGTTGCATTGTGTTTTTGTAGACTTAGAGAAAGCATATGACAGGGTGCCTAGAGAGGAGTTGTGGTATTGTATGAGGAAGTTGGGAGTGTCAGAAAAGTATATAAGAGTGGTACAGGATAAGTACGAGGGTAGTGTGACAGTGGTGAGGTCTGCGGTGGGAGTGATGGATGCGTTTAAGGTGGAGGTGGGATTACATCAAGGATCAACTCTGAGCCCTTTCTTATTTGCAATGATGATGGACAGACTGACAGACAAGATCAGACAGGAGTCCCCATGGACTATGATGTTTGCAGATGACATTGTGATCTGTAGTAAGAATAGGGAAAAGGTGGAGGAGACCCTGGAGAGATGGAAATATGCTCTAGAGAGAAGAGGAATGAAGGTCAGCAGGACTATGACAGAATATATGTGTGTGAATGAGAGGGAGGATGGGGGAATGGTGAGGATGCAAGGAGTAGAGGTGGTGAAAGAGAATGAGTTTAAGTACTTGGGATCAACAGTTCAGAGTAATGGGGAGTGTGGAAGAGAGGTGAAGAAGAGAGTACAGGCAGGATGGAGTGGGTGGAGAAGAGTGTCAGGAGTGATTTATGACAGACGAGTATCAGTAAGAGTGAAAGAGAAGGTCTACAAGAGGGTAGTGAAACCAGCTATGTTATGTGGGTTGGAGACAGTGGCATTGACAAAAAGGCAGGAGTTTGAGCTGGATGTGTTAAAGATGTTAAGATTTGCACTGGGTGTGACGAGGATGGATAGGATTAGGAATAAGTATATTAGAGGGTCAGCCCAGGTTGGAAGGTTTGGAGACAAAGCCAGAGAGGCAAGATTACGTTGGTTTGGACATGTGCTGAGGAGGGATGCAGAGTATATTGGGAAAAGGATGCTAAGGATGAAGCTACCAGGTAACAGGAAAAGAGGAAGGCCTAAGATAAGGTTTATGGATGTGATGAGAGAGGACATGCAGGTGGTTGGTGTGACAGAGCAAGATGCAGAGGACAGGAAGAAGTGGAAACAGGTGATCTGCTGTGGTGACCCCTAATGAGAAGAGCCGAAAGAAGATGATGATGATGTATATTTTGGGTGAAATACAAAAATACCGAGGTTTAGGATCATCTACCGGTAGTTGTTGAACCAAACTTTCTGCAATAAAACCCCTCTCTTTCATATCAAACAACAAAAAAAATCAATGTAGGACTTAAACTCAGAGACAAGATTATAAGGCAATTTACAATAAGAGATCACATCATTCAATTGTCTGGATGCTTCAGTGTCATAATCAACCACATCCCAAATAAGATTGGCTCCTCCTTTATCAGCATTTATAACAGTCTCATCCTTGTTTAATTTCAACTTATCTAAAGTGGCCCTTTGTTTCTTAGTCAAATTACAACTAACATTCAAATTGATGAACATTTAATTTTGATTTAAATATAGGTCATTAAATACCTGCTGTTCAAATAACCTTACAATGGGATGATGCTGGGGTTGAAAATTAATTTTTTTTAAACTTAAAAGAAGTGCCGATCACACTTCTAGGCCCACGTTGCTGTGCGAAATAGTACTTCAAATTTAAATTACGACAAAATAGTTGACATCCATAACAAAAGAATGAAAAGAAACAAAAAAAGATGGCACAAAACCTAAGTCTTTATTTAATATGTCTGTTTCATCTTGAGTAAACAAATGAGCAGTGAGATTCTCCACCAGCTGGTTTTGATCATTCACATCCGCATTAATGGGAAAAGGCCCATGTTGAACCTTCACATCTGTATCAGCTTTATGAACTTGGTCTCAATCATTGCTCTTCCTGTGTTTTCTTCCACCCCTCTAAAGGGCCTCTCATCTGTTTATGTACTGGAGAATTCACATCAACTGCATTACCAGTGTCAGTCTCAGTATCAGTATCATTAGAGGAAACCTCAGAAAAGCATCTTTGAAACCGCAATTTGGATTTGACGCCACGTCTGCAACAATCCTTCATTATCTGCTTCTCTGCCCAGTTCGACAAAAACACGCAACCCCCTTGGAGCAAGGCCAGCATTCAATTAAGGCCTCATTCATTTTTAGGCCATACGTTAGCCCTTCATTTTTTGCAGACTCCGTGAGCATCATAAAAGAATCATTCATATCAGACAGTGCTGCAGATTTATCACTACTAGACACTTCTTGTAAGAAAACAGTGAAGTCATCCTTGCCCATCCAAAAAATTGTTTACAAATGTAGTAAAATCCTGTCCCTCTGCCATTGTGAAATAAAAAAGGTACTGACTTGTAAATTTATAAAGAACAAGTACAATGTACAGCATCCATGGGACCAGTTATCAGTAATATGTGTCATTCATTCCAAGGGAATAAAATTCTCCATTATCCATAGTCATAAAAAGCAAACCAGCTGTACACTCTCTATGTTGTGCACGTCTTTCCAAACTAGCAGGAGAGCAGTCATTCAAAAACTTGATAATAACCCCTTATACGTCCAACAAATAGAAACTTGATGTAGTAACGTCTACTAAAAATCAACCAGCCGCAATACTGATAATAAATCAAGCTTTACACTTACTTTCACCATTGCATCCCTCTGCTACCACAGCCTGTAAAACAACACTGCACTTCCTGAATCATTAATGTCTGATGTGAAGGAAGGAAGCAACATCATAGGAGTTCCAAAAAGACTTGTTGCGAGTCCCACATAAAAAATTCAAATTATTTACTGTTAGATTTATTGGAATTACTGTAGCAAAAACAGAAATAAATAGTCCTGCTTCACACTTCCTTTTGTGGCACCAACCATTTATGCCTTCTATTAATAGTGACAAACCCTCTTGCTGCCACCAAAGACATCCACAAATCCAAAAGTCTTAGGCAAATACAGCCCCAACAGAATCATGGTCAACAAAAGGATGCAAACTTCATAAGCAAAACACGTCACAGAATTGCCACAATTACACTTCAATAGTCCCAGAAAAAAACTAACCCGACTGGTTAGTGATAATCTGGTCATTACCAACATGGGAAATCGATGCTCTACACCTATGGTCACCCCCGCATTGGTCAGGTCTGACCATAAGTTAATCACCCTTAACATCCACATCCCACCCCCACCCCCTAGTAAGGAAACCTCCATAAAAGACTTCTCCAAAACTAACTTCATGCTACTCAAGTCAGAAGTTACAAACTTCATGACACCCATGCAGATGGGAACTGAAAGTTTGACTGCTGAATCCTACACTAAGGCACTGTATGAGCACATCCACTCATGCATGAATCATGCCATCCCAAGTAGAACCAAGATGCTCTCCTCCAAAAAAGGAAGCCAATCTGGTGGTCCCCTGCCATAAACAAACTTTACAACAAAAGGAAAAAAAACTGTTGAAGAAAAGAGGAAAATCCCAGGATACAAAAAACTCCCTTACCAGCCTCAGTAAGAAGCTAAGATCCCTCATAAAATCCTCCAAAGCTAGTTACAAAAATAAAATTGCCAAAGATTCCAAAGACAACCATGTCTAAAGACATGCGTCTGGAGCATTTCTCCCCGGGCCTCCGCTGAAAACAGGATCTGTGGAACCTAGTCGGACTTTCCCGGTCAACAAATGTTAAATAAAATAAATAAAAATAAAATAATAACCACAAGGCATTCTATAACTATATCAAAAATCTAAATGGCAATGCTCAGATCTGCTCTGAGCCACAACTGAATGGCATTAAATATACTGATCCCAAGGATATTGCCAATATCCTGGCAGATCAATTCAGTACCAACTTCACCCCCCTCTCCCCCCCTAAACTGCCCATCTCAATACTGGAAGATTGCCAAATTCTGGTAATAACGGCCACACAGGTAAAAAACGCACTCTCCAAAGCTAAGAATACAGCATCCATGGGACCAGATGACATCCCGGGATGTGTATTACATGAACTACAAAATGAACTGGCACCTCACCTAAGTGTCATGTTTAATCATAACCTCACCTCAGGCTTCATGCCCACTGAGTGGCGCACAGCTACAGTTATCCCACTCCACAAGGGGTGATCCACCTTGGATCCCAGGAACTACCGGCCCATCAGTCTGACGAGCCTGATCTGCAAGGCCATGGAAGGTATTATCAAGGAACTTATAAACAAAGACAGTGGCAAGCTTCAAACACTGGACCCCACCCAGTTTGGGATCTTGAAGGGCCAATCTTGTCTCCTGAACCTGATTGACTTTTTCGAATCAGTCTCCAGAGCCGTGGATGAGGGTAAGGTGGTCCACACAGTCTCTCTGGACCTCGCCAAGGCCTTTATGACACCATCCCTCACTCTGGCATCATAGATAGACTTACTAAGCTGGGCATTAATCCCTACATCACTCAATGGGTTGCCAACTGGCTTACTGACAGAACCCACACTGTAAAAGTAGCTGACTCCAAATTCAGCTCCAGACAAGTGACAAGTGGAGTACCTCAAGGTTCAGTTCTGGGACTGCTCTTGTTTGGCATCTACTTCTCTGAAGTACAGGCCAACACTAAGAGACTCTAGCTAACAAAGTTTGCAGATGACTGCAAACTGGGAGCCATTACTGAATCCCCAAATGATGTGGATACTCTACAAAAGGGCCTTACAGAAACAGATGTTTGGTGCCAGAGCCATGGGCTCAAGCTCAATGCCAAGAAATGTATAGTCATCCTCTTTGGAAAAAACATGTACCTGTGAATTACCACATAGGTGGCAGTACACTAAATCCGAAAGTGTGATAAGAGACTTAGGGACACAGGAGAACAGTGGTCTCACCTCACCAAATAAGATTGGCTCCTCCTTTATCAGCATTTATAACAGTCTCATCCTTGTTTAATTTCAACTTATCTAAAGTGGCCCTTTGTTTCTTAGTCAAATTACAACTAACATTCAAACTGATGAACATTTAATTTTGATTTAAATATAGGTCATTAAATACCTGCTGTTCAAATAACCTTACAATGGGATGATGCTGGGGTTGAAAATTAATTTTTTTTAAACTTAAAAGAAGTGCCGATCACACTTCTAGGCCCACGTTGCTGTGCGAAATAGTACTTCAAATTTAAATTACGACAAAATAGTTGACATCCATAACAAAAGAATGAAAAGAAACAAAAAAAGATGGCACAAAACCTAAGTCTTTATTTAATATGTCTGTTTCATCTTGAGTAAACAAATGAGCAGTGAGATTCTCCACCAGCTGGTTTTGATCATTCACATCCGCATTAATGGGAAAAGGCCCATGTTGAACCTTCACATCTGTATCAGCTTTATGAACTTGGTCTCAATCATTGCTCTTCCTGTGTTTTCTTCCACCCCTCTAAAGGGTCTCTCATCTGTTTATGTACTGGAGAATTCACATCAACTGCATCACCAGTGTCAGTCTCAGTATCAGTATCATTAGAGGAAACCTCAGAAAAGCATCTTTGAAACCGCAATTTGGATTTGACGCCACGTCTGCAACAATCCTTCATTATCTGCTTCTCTGCCCAGTTCGACAAAAACACGCAACCCCCTTGGAGCAAGGCCAGCATTCAATTAAGGCCTCATTCATTTTTAGGCCATACGTTAGCCCTTCATTTTTTGCAGACTCCGTGAGCATCATAAAAGAATCATTCATATCAGACAGTGCTGCAGATTTATCACTACTAGACACTTCTTGTAAGAAAACAGTGAAGTCATCCTTGCCCATCCAAAAAATTGTTTACAAATGTAGTAAAATCCTGTCCCTCTGCCATTGTGAAATAAAAAAGGTACTGACTTGTAAATTTATAAAGAACAAGTACAATGTACAGCATCCATGGGACCAGTTATCAGTAATATGTGTCATTCATTCCAAGGGAATAAAATTCTCCATTATCCATAGTCATAAAAAGCAAACCAGCTGTACACTCTCTATGTTGTGCACGTCTTTCCAAACTAGCAGGAGAGCAGTCATTCAAAACTTGATAATAACCCCTTATACGTCCAACAAATAGAAACTTGATGTAGTAACGTCTACTAAAAATCAACCAGCCGCAATACTGATAATAAATCAAGCTTTACACTTACTTTCACCATTGCATCCCTCTGCTACCACAGCCTGTAAAACAACACTGCACTTCCTGAATCATTAATGTCTGATGTGAAGGAAGGAAGCAACATCATAGGAGTTCCAAAAAGACTTGTTGCGAGTCCCACATAAAAAATTCAAATTTTTTACTGTTAGATTTATTGGAATTACTGTAGCAAAAACAGAAATAAATAGTCCTGCTTCACACTTCCTTTTGTGGCACCAACCATTTATGCCTTCTATTAATAGTGACAAACCCTCTTGCTGCCACCAAAGACATCCACAAATCCAAAAGTCTTAGGCAAATACAGCCCCAACAGAATCATGGTCAACAAAAGGATGTAAACTTCATAAGAAAAACACGTCACAGAATTGCCACAATTACACTTCAATAGTCCCAGAAAAAAACTAACCCGACTGGTTAGTGATAATCTGGTCATTACCAACATGGGAAATCAATGCTCTACACCTATGGTCACCCCCGCATTGGTCAGGTCTGACCATAAGTTAATCACCCTTAACATCCACATCCCACCCCCACCCCCTAGTAAGGAAACCTCCATAAAAGACTTCTCCAAAACTAACTTCATGCTACTCAAGTCAGAAGTTACAAACTTCATGACACCCATGCAGATGGGAACTGAAAGTTTGACTGCTGAATCCTACACTAAGGCACTGTATGAGCACATCCACTCATGCATGAATCATGCCATCCCAAGTAGAACCAAGATGCTCTCCTCCAAAAAAGGAAGCCAATCTGGTGGTCCCCTGCCATAAACAAACTTTACAACAAAAGGAAAAAAAACTGTTGAAGAAAAGAGGAAAATCCCAGGATACAAAAAACTCCCTTACCAGCCTCAGTAAGAAGCTAAGATCCCTCATAAAATCCTCCAAAGCTAGTTACAAAAATAAAATTGCCAAAGATTCCAAAGACAACCATGTCTAAAGACATGCGCCTGGAGCATTTCTCCCTGGGCCTCCGCTGAAAACAGGATCTGTGGAACCTAGTCGGACTTTCCCGGTCAACAAATGTTAAATAAAATAAATAAAAATAAAATAATAACCACAAGGCATTCTATAACTATATCAAAAATCTAAATGGCAATGCTCAGATCTGCTCTGAGCCACAACTGAATGGCATTAAATATACTGATCCCAAGGATATTGCCAATATCCTGGCAGATCAATTCAGTACCAACTTCACCCCCCTCTCCCCCCCTAAACTGCCCATCTCAATACTGGAAGATTGCCAAATTCTGGTAATAACGGCCACACAGGTAAAAAACGCACTCTCCAAAGCTAAGAATACAGCATCCATGGGACCAGATGACATCCCGGGATGTGTATTACATGAACTACAAAATGAACTGGCACCTCACCTAAGTGTCATGTTTAATCATAACCTCACCTCAGGCTTCATGCCCACTGAGTGGCGCACAGCTACAGTTATCCCACTCCACAAGGGGTGATCCACCTTGGATCCCAGGAACTACCGGCCCATCAGTCTGACGAGCCTGATCTGCAAGGCCATGGAAGGTATTATCAAGGAACTTATAAACAAAGACAGTGGCAAGCTTCAAACACTGGACCCCACCCAGTTTGGGATCTTGAAGGGCCAATCTTGTCTCCTGAACCTGATTGACTTTTTCAAATCAGTCTCCAGAGCCGTGGATGAGGGTAAGGTGGTCCACACAGTCTCTCTGGACCTCGCCAAGGCCTTTATGACACCATCCCTCACTCTGGCATCATAGATAGACTTACTAAGCTGGGCATTAATCCCTACATCACTCAATGGGTTGCCAACTGGCTTACTGACAGAACCCACACTGTAAAAGCAGCTGACTCCAAATTCAGCTCCAGACAAGTGACAAGTGGAGTACCTCAAGGTTCAGTTCTGGGACTGCTCTTGTTTGGCATCTACTTCTCTGAAGTACAGGCCAACACTAAGAGACTCTAGCTAACAAAGTTTGCAGATGACTGCAAACTGGGAGCCATTACTGAATCCCCAAATGATGTGGATACTCTACAAAAGGGCCTTACAGAAACAGATGTTTGGTGCCAGAGCCATGGGCTCAAGCTCAATGCCAAGAAATGTATAGTCATCCTCTTTGGAAAAAACATGTACCTGTGAATTACCACATAGGTGGCAGTACACTAAATCCGAAAGTGTGATAAGAGACTTAGGGACACAGGAGGACAGTGGTCTCACCTTCGATAACCACATCACCACAACAGTTAGGAAATCCTTCTATGTGGCACACCTCATCACTAAGGGCTTTTCATCCAGAAAAAAGGAGGTCATTGTCCCACTGTACTCATCCCTCAGTAGACCCATTATAGAATACAACACCCCATTTGGTATGTATCTCTCAGGACATCTGCAACAAATGGAAAGGCTGCAGAAATACCTCACTACAAGAATCACAGGCCTAAAGCAGATGCTCTACGCTGACCGCCTTAAAAAACCCCAGCTATACTCTGTCGCATATTGTCTACTCAGAGGCGATCTCTGCTTAACATACAAGGCCATGTCAAATCCAGAGCTGCTGGACATGCTACACTTAAAGAAATCCCAATCCCTCAGAGCCACACGCTCCAGGGATCTAAACCTTGTCATCACAATAAACAAAACATGCTGGAGGGATAGGTTCCTGACCCAGAGACTCCCCAGACTCTGGAATAGACTGCCCATACATGTCAATCAGAGTGCCTCTTTGGCCCTCTTCAAAAGGAACCTTGAAGATTGGATGGGAGAAAGGAAATTCACCCCGGGGATCACGTCAGTCACCCTGCTAGACAGGGGTCCAGGGAAGTAAATAGTGTGGGAAGAAATAGCCAGGGAATTGTTATGGCTAAGCTTGTATAGGCCCAAAGGTTGATAGCCTAGTATCAACCTATGAACCTATAGAAAATTCTGATGGACTTCCCCAAATGCTTAAATATATATAAAAAGAGGCAATACCAAGCATATCAATACAGTTAGCAGTCAAGAGATACAACTGCTACCAATCTGTGGTAAAACAAAGTTCAGCACTCAAAACAAATAGTTCCCTCCAAAACTGGTGTCCACAACAACAAGGTGCAAAGGAGAGCCTAGTAATAACTCCACCTCTCAAGCTCCAGCACCAGTAACCACAAATATCCACAAAATTTGTGTAGTTCATAATAGGTTTAATATAATACATGAAAAATTGTCTATATGAAAAATGGCAAGCAACAAATCACTGGACACAAATTTGTTGCTTACCATTTTTCATGTATTATATTAAACGTAGTATGGACTACACAATTTTTATGGATATTTGTGGTCACTGGTGCTGGAGCTTGAGAGCTGGAGTTATTACTTGGTTATCCTTTTCACCTAATTGTTATAGGCACTGTTTCTTGGAGTGAACTATATATATAATACATATATATATATATATATATATATATATATATATATATATATATATGTATATATATATATATATATATATATATATATGTATATATATATATATGTATAGGTTCACTTCTGAATCTTGAAATACTAAAATGTTGAATTTCAGTATTTCGAGACCAGAATGTCGAAAGTGTACAAATACGAAAACACACAATACTAAAACATCAAAACTGTAAAATACAAAACACAAATAAAATCCAACCCTCCCACAACATAAAAACAAAAACACTAAAAAATTCAAAACAAATAACGCAACCATACATTTTTGCAGGGAGACAAGCCCACCTTTACCCCTTATGTGGGAGGCTCACCCCCTCCACACCCCCACTACTTATATATATATATTAACTCCAAGGTCGCACTAACTTGAAAAAAAAAATACAAACCTACTTTTACGTGCCCTACACTCCCATTGCACACTGTCATACTTACACTCACTAATAACACACACACACACACACACACACACACACACACACACACGTACAAAAATCATCACTTTCAACATTAACAGACACACACTCTTACCTACCTACCCCAACCTACTCCTACAACTCCCCCCAAAAATAAAAAGTAAGAAATTTTTACCTAAAACTCTTAAAAAGTACACGCCTACCTGAATCTCCGTACATAGCCACACATTGGCCACCATGTAGAAATCCCAGAACACACTGAACCTTAAAGAGACAGAAAACAATGAAGTACACACCGTATCACACCTATCACAGATTCGGGAAACTTAGATTCGTTAAAGTGCAGTTTCAAATAAGTGCACTTTCGACATTTTGGTCTCAAAATACTGAAATTCGACATTTTAGTAGTTTGAGATTTAGAAGTGGACCTATATACAAACACACACACACACACACACATATATATATATATATACATATATATATATATTTATATATATATATACATATATATATATATATATATATATATATATATATATATATGGTTCCCCTTCAGAAGCCTGAATGATCATAAGCTCGAAATTCATAAGCCTGAAACCAAAAGCCTGAAAACTCAAAAGCCTGAAAACTCAAAAGCCTGAAACTCAAAAGCCTGAAAACACAAATAATGGTAATATGCCAGTACAAAGACACTACTGTCTACCCACTTACCTTAACCCAAACCCTAACTCTAAGGTCTGTCACTATCGCACACTCACCTAACCCGCGCCCTAACCCTAACTCACTTAAACAGCCCCTAACCCTAATGTCTGTCACTATCGCACACATGCCTAACCTGCATCCTAACCCTAACTCACTTAACCCGCCCCTAACCCTAACATAAAAACAATCGCACACTTACCTGAACCCAACTCGTAACCTTACACCACAGGGCTAAGAATAGCGAAGCCACATTAAAGTCAGTATGTGTATTTTGTGTTTTCAGGCTTTTGAGTTTCAGGCTTTTGAGTTTTCAGGCTTTTGAGTTTTCAGGCTTTTGGTTTCAGGCTTATGAATTTCGAGCTTATGATCATTCAGGCCTCTGAAGGGGAACCATATATATATATATATATATATATATATATATATATATATATATATATATATATACATGGGTACACTTCACATAATCGAATTACTGAAATCTCGAATTTCGTATGGTCGAGACCATATGATCGAGATTTCAGTAAATTGAATATGTGTAGTGTTGAAAAATAAAAGTTTACTTACCTTAATACATTGCGTACACACAGAGGCAAGGATTCTTGTACGCTCTGTGTGTACGTAATGTTTTATTTTTTTGTGTGGTGTTGACAGGAAATGAGAAATCTCCCGTTTTGCACTTCCGCATACAGCAAGGCGGAGATTTCCCATTTCCCCACTGTAGCGCGATTTTGGAGTTGGTATATTTAAGTAGGGGGTGTGTGGGGGCACAGCCCCCCACATGGGGGGTGCAGGGGGGCAAAGCCCCCCTGCAAAAGCGAAGTTTGTCTTTTTTTTTTGGTTTCATTTCAGAAGTTCCAGTTTACAAAACTCGATGTTTTGGTTTCGGTTATTTGAAGTTCGAGATTTTGTAAATTCGAGTTTCTGAAGTGAATCCATATATACATATATAAGGTCTATATTAGAACATTGAAAGTTTAATGGTTCGAATCACTAAAGCTCGACCTTTAATGATCGAACCATTAAAATTTAGAATGTTCACAAAAAATAAATTAAAATAAAAAAAGAAAATCTAAAGGGTGTAGGCAGGGGGACAAGCACCCCCCCACACCCCCCGCTACTTAAATATACCAACTCCGAGACCGCACTACATTGAAGTAAATGGAAATCTTCCCTTACGGAGATTTCTGTTTACCTGTTTGACGTTTTGTACTTTTGCTATTCTCGTGTCGACAATGTCAGATTCGATATTGTCGGCTTTCGAGAATATAATAGGTAACCATATATATATATATATATATATATATATATATATATATATATATATATATATATATATATATATATATATACACACACACACATATAGGAGTGCTACAGAATCCTGAAAGCCCAAAATCCTGAAGACCAAAATCCTGAGGCCAAAATCCTGAAAGTTCAAAATCGTTGTTGTTGTTGTGTCTTTCGGCTTTTTCCTGGTTAGGAGTCGCCACAGCGGAACTCCGGTCGGCTAATGATTGGCAGTAGATTTTTATGTGCCGAGTTGCCAGCCCTGACGCACAACCTTTAACGAAGGTACACCCATTCACGCATGTCTCCACACAGAAGACGCTCTAGCTGAGAATCGAACAGGACAACATCTTACTGTGAGGCGACAACGCTACTACAGCACCACCACTGCAGTTGTGAAAACTCAAAATACTGAAAACTCAAAATCCTGAAAACACACAGGATACCAACACTTACTATGTTCCAGTACAAGTACATACAGAAACATATTACCCTTCAGCTATATGCAGGGGGGCAAGCCCCCCCCCTGCACCCCCCACACCCCCTGCTACTTACATATATCAACTCCAAGATTGCACTTCACTACACTAAGTGCAATCTTGGAGTTGATATATGTAAGTAGCAATGGGTGTGGGGGTACAGGGGGGCTTGCCCCCTGCTTATACTTATAGAACAGTAATATAGTTTGTGTTTTATTTCTTTCTGTATGTAGTTGTGTTGGAATATAGTGAGTGTTGGTATCCTGAGTGTTTTCAGGATTTTGAGTTTTCAGTATCTTGAGTTTTCAGGATTTTGAACTTTCAGGATTTTGGTCTGTAGTATTTTGGGCTTTCAGGATTCTGTAGCGCTCCTATATATATATATATATATATAAATATATATATATATATATATATATATATATATATATATATATATATATAAATCCAACCATCCATCCACCCTCAACCCCTTTTCCCCATTTTGCACATGGGATCAGGGTGTCACTTCAACACTGACAATCATCTTGAGCCAAGGTTTACACGTATATATATATATATATATATATATATATATATATATATATGTTTACATATATTTTATATATATATATATATATATATATACACACACACACACACACACACACACACACACATACACACACACACACGCACACATGCGCACACACACACATACACAAACACACACACACACACACACACATATATATATATATATATATATATATATATATATATATATACACACACACATTCATGTCTATATATATATATTTTATAATACATGTTTTTAATAGGTTTTTAATAGTTATTTTTAAATAACTATATTGTCTCTAGGTAGATGTTTGGTTGGATTTTCAATGTCAAGATAGGGTAGCATTGTTAAGGTTTGTTGGTTAAGGTTTACTAATTTAGGTAAACCTGTGCAAAAAACAAACTCTTGGTTCAGCAAGTAAATGTTTGTTTGCTCTTCTATTTATTTAAATAATGGATTGCCTTTTTTATCTAATTAATTGATTGTTTAATTGGATTAGCACTCTTTTGAACATGGGGGAGTATTTTATATGTGGTTTGATGGTCTGAGGAAGTTGGCTTAAACTTTGCCAACAAAAGCGCTTACTAATTGATTTATTTTATCAGTTTGTTTTTCTACGTTAGTGTGTGTGTGTGTATAATATATATATATATATATATATATATATATATATATATATATATATATATATACTTTAATGTGTGGAAAATTATGACCAAACTGTGCATACTTATAGGCAAACCATCTTAGAAAGTCCAGTTGACAGAAGGGAGTAACAGGGTGGCGTAATGGTTAAGGTGTTTGCCTTACAAACACAAGGTGCGGGGTTTGAGTCTCACAAGGGATAATTGGCTAAGCTTAAAATGGCTCGCAAGGGCAGTTAGCTTAGTAGGAATCTATGAATGTATGAATCCCAGAAAGTGCACTGGTTGGGGGCCACTGACTTGACCGGAATTCTGTGCTGTAAAGCTTATCATGCAGATTAATCCCTCTGGGGTATGCTAATTAGGGTTCATCTCCTTATTGTTTCAAAATCCTTGCATTCTTTCCTCTTCAGGCTCTGGCTCACCCTTTACCCTCCCCTTCTCTCTTCACACAAACTCTCAGACCTGTTTTAACATGCTTAACAGCCTCACTCCATCTCAACTCCAAATATATATCCAACTGACTTACACCTAGCTTCCTCTATCTATCACGTATACTACTCAGTCAGTCTCTGTTCTTACTCCTCTACCTTCCCCTTCCATCCCATTAGCCCTTCTAGCTTGTTCCACCTTCATGTGGAGTTTCTGCTTTATATCTGCTTGAGTTTAGTGCAATATTTGTATATAAGATTTAGGTTTAGGAGTTTAGAACAGTATCCGTTTGAGCTTAGTACTATCTGTATATACATTTTATTTTATTTATTTTATTTTATTTTACATTTGTTTACCGGGTTAGTCCGACTGGATACATATCCCTTTTCAGCAGAGACCCGGGGAGAAAAGCTCCACATTTAAAGAAAAAACAGAAAAAAACCAGAAAAAAACAGAAAAAACAACAACACTACATAGACATCATAAGGAACAATTATAGCATACAAAGTTCAGGGATACTAGTAACTAATACACTTATTTAATTACACAAATACATGAGGGGTAAAAGCCCTGATATTAGGGTATGTTAGTAAGTGATGGGGTTAGAGCTTAGGTCACTAGGGGGAGGATATAAGGTTATTCACAGGTCAAGACTCTGGTTATTCGGAGGGGGCCATCTAAGAGGACCCACGTGAAATAGAGAAAAAGTCTAAAGGGGGCAAGAGAGATTGTAGGTGGAGATTAATTACATAAGTGTGTGTGGGTAGAAGGCAGTTTTATGATCAGTCGGGATTTTCACAGGGGCATAACCACTGGGTCTTAAGTAGTGACTTGAGACTAGTTTTAAACTGGCTGAGGGAAGTTGAAAGTCTTAGGTTATTGGGAAGAGAATTCCAGAGCTTTCCGATAGAGTTGGCATAGATAGCATCCCCTCCTGAGTTATTTGATTTTGTGGTTTGTACCAGGACACTATTAGAAGATCGGAGGCAATTAAGGTTGGAGTAGGGGGTCAGGAGTTTGTTCAGAGAGGGAGTTTTATCAGGTTCCATAATTATTTTAAATGCTTCTACAAGTTGGTTGAGTTTAAGAAGGTTAGGTAGTTCTAATCAGTCCAGTTTCTTTAGGTTAAGGCAGTGATGAGTACGGTAAGGTGAGCCAGTAACAAATCTAGCGATGTGGTTATAAACAACTGAGAGTTTGTTAAGCTCATTTTTATTGAGGAAAGATAGGACAGGGGAGGCATACAGTAGGGTGGAGAGAAGATGTGACCGTGCTATAGTTAGTTTGGAATACGGAGTAAGAAAGTTTTTGATTCTGTACAAGGAGCCTAGTTTCTTGTTTACCGTCTTAATAGTTTGACTAATGTGAACATCAAATTTGAGCTTGTGGTCAATAGTAACACCTAGCAGTTTGGTGTTAGTGACAGGCTTGATGATGGTGCCGTTGATGGATTGAACTTGAAAGGTCGTGTTGTTAGAATATGGTGGATAAAGCCCTATGGGGGTTCGACACGTGGGGAAGATAAGAAGTAGCTTGATTTTTTTGGGATTTAGGATGTTTCCTTTCTGAAAACCATTTTTCAACTGCTGCAAAACAGTGTTGGGTGATTTTTTGGAGATTATGGAGAGAGACATCAGAACAGATCAGAGTGGAGTCGTCTGCATATTGAATGCAGGTTGCTTGGGAGATGACTGAGTGTAGGTCATTTATGAATACAGAGAAGAGAAGGGGACCAAGTATAGAGCCTTGGGGAACTCCTATGGTATTTGGTAGCAGGTTAGATAATGTGCTTTGCCACTGGACTGCTTGTTTTCTGTCAGAAAGGTAAGCATTAAACCAACTAAGGGCCAGGTTGTCGAGGTGAAGGGATTCAAGGGTGTGGAGAATTAGTTGGTGATTGACCATGTCAAACACTTTTGACAGGTCAAGGAAGAGAGCAGAAGTAATTAATTTGTTGTTCCGGTTATTGTTTACTGAATCAACAAAAGAAAGGAGGGCAGTAGTGGTGCTATGATGGGGGCGAAAACCATGTTGAGTTTTTGACAGAAGATTGTTAAGGGTGAGGTAGTGTAGGATTTGCTTGTGGACACACCTTTCCATAATTTTTGCTATAGGTGACAATATTGCTATTGGTCTATAGTTAGATGTTTCCGTAGAGGCACCTCCCTTGTGAAGAGGGATGACGTATGATATTTTCCAGATTGAGGGGATGGTGGCCTCAGCGATGGTTCTATTTATCAGGATTGAAATGGGATAGGCAATTACATCAGATGCTAGTTGTAGGTATTCAGCTGGGAGACGATCAGCCGATAGGGTGGATGGTTTGAGTTTCTTTAGTAGAGTTCTAATATAGGAGGTGGATATTGGTTGAAAACTAAAGGCTGGTAGATTCTTTCCAGTAGGACTGGTTAAGGAGGTGGAAGAAGTAGGTAACTGACTGGCTAGTGCCTGAACAGTCTCAGTGAAGAAGGAGTTAAAGGAGTTAGCTATAACTACAGGATCTTTACCTATAAGTTTTTCTGGGGTAGGGGTAGTTGATTTCCCAGAATATAGGAGGTTATTGAAACCTGCCCAAAACTTCTTTGGATTATTTTGGTGCTTATCCTGGAGATGATGGAAGTAATTCTTTTTATCACGGGTAGTATATGCCTTTGTTGAGTTTCTAAGCTGCTGAAATTTGATGCGATCTAGGGGTTCTTTGGTGGTACGCCAGTTTACCCAGGCCTGGTCTCTAAGCTTAATTTTAGATTTGGTGTCATTAGTTAGCCAAGGTGCAATCCTGATTTTGGCTCTGATTGATCGGTTGGGTGCATGAGAGTCCAGTATTTTAAGGAATGTGTCATTAAAGTATATAACACTCTCATCAATGGGAAGTGTTTTTAGGATGGACCAGTTACAGGATTTAAGTTCTGTTAGAAATTGTTCAAGAACAAATTTCTTCTTGTTTCTGACTAGCTTATATATGGGAAGGTTTTTACATATCAGCTTATGTTTTATGACAAAGGTGATAAGGTGGTCACTAAGATCATTGGGGAGGGTCCCTGTAGTATAGGTAGATGTGTCTTTATTGGTGAGAATCCAATCAATAATGCTTTCTTTTTGTTGAGAATTACCTATTCTTGTGGGAGATTTTATATTTTGGGAGAAGCCATACAGGTTAATGGGGCAGGGATTTATCTGGTCAGAGTACTGGGACCAGTCAAGGTTGAAATCACCTACCACAATAGTTTCTTGAGGGTAGTTAGAGGTGAGCCAGCTTAGGGTTTGCTCCACAGTTTCTAAGTTTTTCCCTGGTGGGATGTAGACTACAATGAGGTTGATGCTCTTTTGGTTGTTTAGGCAAATTTTTAGGGCAGTTAGTTCCATATTGGTGACCTTAGGGGGTTGTGTCGGATTCGTAATGTTATTCAGGGTACTTCTAAACATTACAGCTATTCCTCCCCCCTTTTTTTTTATCCGATCATCCCTGAGTATATTGTATCCAGGTGGAAGAATTTCTTCGTCCTTAGTGGATGGTTTGAACCATGTTTCCGATAGACACAAGATGTCTGGGAGATGAGTGGCTATCATGGCATGTAGATTATGTATTTTGTTATTTATACTTCTTAGATTGAGATGGAGGATGAGGAGGGAGCTAGCAGGTCTTTGAGTTAGGATAGAGGTAACAGAGTCTGAATCAGAGGATGGGCCTGGATTGGGGTGAATACCACCATCTTTGGTAATACTTGCTTTCAGATGGTCAAAGAGTCGTAGAAGTTTACTTAGTATCTTCAGACCTGATTTTGTAGTAGTTATTTTAGGGTAGCGCTGGGTGAGATACACACTTTTAGGGCGGAATGTAGTAGTGGTGCAGTTTAAAGGTGAGATCTGATTCAAGGGAGGGGTTAGATGGGAGCAGGTGTGACCATTTGGGAAGTGAATACCCAACAGTGTTTGGTTTTCATAGCATGATAATAGATATGTAACCATTAGAAGAAGAGGTAGAGGTGGGATGATGAACTTCATTGTTATGCCAAAGAAGTAGAGAAAGGATGGTTAGTATTATGTGTGGGCCAACTAGCTGATTAGTGATTAGATGGAAATGTGGGAGGAGGTCAATTAACTGGAGGGAGGCTATGATTGGTTCAGAAATTAAGTGGGGTGGGTTTAAGGACCTAATAAATATAGATATAGTGGGGGCGGGTGGGATATGGGGGCAGGGTGGGGAGCGTTGCGAGCCCGAGCATAGCGAGGGCGAAGCAGAGCGGGGATACACCGGACAGGAGTTTACAGGGTCCTAAAGTCAGCTGCCGGTAAGTACAACACTTACTGAAGTGGAACAGTTAATTCACTGTATTCAGTATCTAATTTTGAACACTTTAGTAGAGTTGGGTTGGGTTTTGTGTCTACTACTAGGTATAGCAAAAGCTGTATTTCAGTATAACAGTAGTAGATTATATTTATACTATTAGTTATATGTGGTTTGGACAAGGGCTGCCAGAATAAGTGGGAGAGGTACTGTTTAGTCCCTGCATGCGAGACGCTTTGCAATAGTACATAGATGTTATGAGGGTATTTTTTTTTTACCCTAATTTCTTGGGGAATTAGTTGGCTGGGAATGACGTCCATTTAGCTTGCTTGTGCATTCGCACCAGAGTCCCTCTGCACCTCCACCGGATGTTTAGGAGCCACGTGGTCAGTGTATAAGGGGCTGTTTAAGATAAGATGGAAAACATAGGTTAAACTAAAGGTATTGTAGTGTATTAGTTTAGGAACACCTATGTCTTATGCAGTGCAATTCAAGTATTTAGAGATAACTAGCAGAGAGGTTATTGTCAAGGTTCAATACAAAGCAACTCAAAATATGCACATGTTAGGCAACGAAAACATTCAGTACAGTGAATCCTGGTTTGTAGCAGGTTAATGATACAGCGATAGATTTGTTGAGTTAGGTGGTACAAATCACTACAAGAAGCATAAACTCATATGTCCTTAATCAGTTCAACTACGTCTAACAGTCCCCTAGTAGCTGAAATGTACGCTTTTCGGTAATAAACACATGAGTCGCTAAGTCCAGTATTCACGCGGCAATCTGCGTATCAGATTAAGTTAAGCAATTAAGCCTCAGTGGATTTACACTATTAATATACAAGATATGGATAGAACACCATTGCCAATTTCCTATAACAGTTACAATTGCACTGGCTACGATAAGATTGTAGATAAAAAGCTGTCGCTAAATCTCACTTCAAATTCTGTACAGGAGCTGCTAAATTATACAGTAAAATAAATCAACAAGGTCAAAGCGCGAACAAGTCTTAGCCGTATGTAAAAATGTAAAGCAGCAAGTAAATATTCAGCTCTCATAACTCAAACTACATTTTATATTCAAGTATATTCAGTAACACGCTGTCGTTAGCGTTAATGCTATAAACACCTCAGATAAGGCAGCAGTTCAAAGAACAGTTTACTGTTGCATGAGCAAATTTGGTCAAATGCAGGCACAATAGGACAAAAAATACAGGTTTATCCTTGTAAATTGCATACCTTGAGGCAGGAGATGGCGACCGAGCAGGGAGACACAAACAGTACCTTATTGTTTATTTTAGATTTAAAAAAATGGTGGTAAGACTAATAGGACTTAAGAAAACTCTCTGAAGTCAGGGGATACATTGGACAGGAGTTTACAGGGTCCTAAAGTCAGCTGCCGGTAAGTACAACACTTACTGAAGTGGAACAGTTAATTCACTGTATTCAGTATTTAATTTTGAACACTTTAGTAGAGTTGGGTTGGGTTTTGTGTCTACTACTAGGTATAGCAAAAGCTGCATTTCAGTATAACAGTAGTAGATTATATTTATACCATTAGTTACATGTGGTTTGGACAAGGGCTGCCAGAATAAGTGGGAGAGGTACTGTTTAGTCCCTGCATGCGAGACGCTTTGCAATAGTACATATATGTTATGAGGGTATTTTTTTTTACCCTAATTTCTTGGGGAATTAGTTGGCTGGGAATGACGTCTGTTTAGCTTGCTTGTGCATTCGCACCAGAGTCCCTCTGCTCCTCCACCGGATGTTTAGGAGCCACGCGGTCAGTGTATAAGGGGCCTAATTTCTTGGGGAATTAGTTGGCTGGGAATGACGTCCATTTAGCTTGCTTGTGCATTCGCACCAGAGTCCCTCTGCGCCTCCACCGGATGTTTAGGAGCCACGCGGTCAGTGTATAAGGGGCCTTCCTCCTAAGTTTCTGCTGGTACATCCTACCTTTATTCCTAGCCTCTAGTTAGATATTGGTATATCTGTTCATTACTATGTTTCATATTGTATGTATAGCTAATGTTTGCTGCAGTATGTATTATTTGCTATTGGTATATCTATTCATTACTATGTTTCATATTGTATGTATAGCTAATGTTTGCTGCAGTATGTATTATTTGCTACTGGTATATCTATTCATTACTATGTTTCATATTGTATGTATATCTAATGTTTGCTGTAGTATGTATTATTTGCTATGGGTATATCTGTTCATTACTATGTTTCATATTGTATGTATAGCTAATGTTTGCTCAGTGTGTATTATTTGCTATTGGTATATCTGTTCATTGCTATGTTTCATATTGTATGTATATCTAATGTTTGCTGCAGTATGTATAATTTGCTATTGGTATATCTGTTCATTACTATGTTTCATATTGTATGTATAGCTAATGTTTGCTGCAGTATATATTATTTGCTATTGGTATATCTGTTCATTACTATGTTTCATATTGTATGTATATCTAATGTTTGCTGCAGTATGTATTATTTGCTATTGGTATATCTGTTCATTACTATGTTTCATATTGTATGTATATCTAATGTTTGCTGCAGTATGTATTATTTGCTATTGGTATATCTGTTCATTACTATGTTTCATATTGTATGTATATCTAATGTTTGCTGCAGTATGTATTATTTGCTATTGGTATATCTGTTCATTACTATGTTTCATATTGTATGTATATCTAATGTTTGCTGCAGTATGTATTATTTGCTATTGATATATCTGTTCATTGCTATGTTTCATATTGTATGTATAGCTAATGTTTGCTGCAGTATGTATTATTTGCTATTGGTATATCTGTTCATTACTATGTTTCATATTGTATGTATAGCTAATGCTTGCTGCAGTATGTATTATTTGCTATTGATATATCTGTTCATTACTATGTTTCATATTGTATCTATAGCTAATGTTTGCTGCAGTATGTATTATTTGCTATTGGTATATCTGTTCATTACTATGTTTCATATTGTATGTATATCTAATGTTTGCTGCAATGTGTATTATTTGCTATTGGTATATCTGTTCATTACTATGTTTCATATTGTATGTATAGCTAATGTTTGCTGCAGTATGTATTATTTGCTATTGGTATATCTGTTCATTACTATGTTTCATATTGTATGTATATCTAATATTTGCTGCAGTATGTATTATTTGCTATTGGTATATCTGTTCATTACTATGTTTCATATTGTATGTATATCTAATATTTGCTGCAGTATGTATTATTTACTATTGGTATATCTGTTCATTACTATGTTTCATATTGTATGTATAGCTAATGTTTGCTGCAGTATGTATTATTTGCTACTGGTATATCTGTTCATTGCTATGTTTCATATTGTATGTATATCTAATGTTTGCTGCAGTATGTATTATTTGCTATTGGTATATCTGTTCATTACTATGTTTCATATTGTATGTATAGCTAATGTTTGCTGCAGTATGTATTATTTGCTATTGGTATATCTGTTCATTACTATGTTTCATATTGTATGTATAGCTAATGTTTGGTGCAGTATGTATTATTTGCTATTGGTATATCTGTTCATTACTATGTTTCATATTGTATGTATAGCTAATGTTTGCTGCAGTATGTATTATTTGCTATTGGTATATCTGTTCATTACTATGTTTCATATTGTATGTATATCTAATGTTTGCTGCAGTATGTATTATTTGCTATTGGTATATCTGTTCATTACTATGTTTCATATTGTATGTATAGCTAATGTTTGCTGCAGTATGTATTATTTGCTATTGGTATATCTGTTCATTACTATGTTTCATATTGTATGTATATCTAATGTTTGCTGCAGTATGTATTATTTGCTATTGGTATATCTGTTCATTACTATGTTTCATATTGTATGTATAGCTAATGTTTGCTGCAGTATGTATTATTTGCTATTGGTATATCTGTTCATTACTATGTTTCATATTGTATGTATAGCTAATGTTTGCTGCAGTATGTATTATTTGCTATTGGTATATCTGTTCATTACTATGTTTCATATTGTATGTATATCTAATGTTTGCTGC
>NC_056749.1:14561810-14644310 GCF_019279795.1 Protopterus annectens | reverse complement strand
ATCTCTTTTGTCCAAGTTGACAACAAATGGGTGATGAAGTTTGTTGATGATTGTAAACTCACAGTCATCATAAACTCCCTTGGGTACATCCAGATTCAATATGAAGGTTTAACATGTACAAAAAAATGGTGTCATGACCATTGTCTGACGCTAAAAGCCAAAAAAGTAGTACTGTACCCTTTTAGAAACAAAGGACCCTTGCTTCTACCATATTTATGGCACACCTCTCAAAACAGGTATGTTATCAGACACCTAGGCACTGTGATGCCCCACCACTGAACCAATAATCAAAGAGCCTCAATCCTCACCACTGGCACCAGTGGGGGACGTACACTGAGAGGATGATAGGTTCACACACAGTGTTACCAGATGCAGCTCTCTGTATCTAGTGCAATTTCCCTTAAGAGTACACAGAGACCACAGTCAGTCAGATGTGAATGGATCTTCTCTAGTTGTTGTTATCGTCAGGTCAAAGACAGAATACAGAATGCTGTGTCTCTCTCAGAGAGTTCTCAAATTAATATCTCAAATATTACTGCTGGGCTAGTTTGCAGAATGACATCATTTCTTGTCATCTGACTTCTACTTTCCAGGCCCAAAACAACCATTGATGGCAGCTGGTAGCATTTAGCATCTACCTGTAAAAATACACAGACAAGGGCTTTTCCTCAGATCTTTGGAAATGTTGGAAGTCATAAAACAATAAAACACTTCCAAGACAATGCAGAAAGCCTCTCAGCACAAACTCTGTGTCTCTGGCCTAGCTTATAAAGTAATTTCATTTCGGCTATTTTTCTAAAATATACTACACTGAGGTTAACCTCCTGTGTCCCAGTTTCCACTGTTAAAATACACACATTTAAAGAGTTACAATAGTGAATGTCCATTTCTGTTCTTTTCCAGTAGGGTACACTGTGGCTACACTTCAAGCACTTTGCAAAAATCTTTTCAACACACACTTCTGTACCAGCAGTTTTATATACATGATGCACAATTCTAATACATTCATAACACAAGCATCTTATATAGATCATGTTGATATTCACAAATGACATATAATTATTTACAAAATTCCAGATAGCTGGGCTGGCAGTATCTACCTTTGTCACACTTCTTCCCCCCTCGAAGACTCAAGCTAGTTTTTCAAGTGACCCTTGAGAAACATTGCTTGAGAGGGATGAGCCTATCTGGGAATACATTACCCCTATCCCTGTCTTGTCAGTCCATCTTTGTTGGCATTGCTAATGCTACTGTGGTGCTGCATTGTCATATCATATGCCTGCAGCCCTAGGCTCCACCTTAGTAACTTGGCATTTTGCTGGCTGGCTCAATGTAGACATGTTAAGGGATTATGATCTGTAAATACAGTGAATTTCCTTCCATACATATAAGGCTGATGTTTCTGCAGTACCCACACTATGGATAGACATTCCTTTTCTACAGCTGTATAGCATTCCTCCCTGGGTTGGATCCTACTACTGAGATATACCACTGGGTACTCTTCTCCCTGTGCGGAAACCTGGCTGAATACAGCCTCCACCCCATGGTTTGAAGCATTCACCTGCACAACACATTCTTTGCTGTAATCTGGATTGACTAACACAGGGGGTCCTTGCAAATCTCCTTTAAGCTTCTGGAATGCCTGCTCTCATGCTGGGGTCCACACTACCTTATCTGGCCTATTTTTCCTTGTCAGGTCTGTGAGGGGAGCAGCTATGGTACTATAATTAGGGACAAACTTTCTGTAGTACCCTGCTGTCCCTAAGAATGTCCTCACCTTCATTTTCGTAATAGGGGCAGGCCGTGCCTGAATGACTTCCACTTTGGCAGGTTCTGGTCTGATCTTACCACTCCCCATTCTATGTCCCAGATAGAAGACTTTTGCCATGCCCACCTGAGACTTACTGGGCTTAATGGTCAACCCTGCCTCTGTAGTTTGCCCAGCACCTCCTGGACATGCTGAGGGTGCTCTTGCTAAGAATGGCTGTAGATGGCAATATCATACAGGTAAACAAGGGCAAAATCTCCTGCTCCTGTTAAGATGTGATCTACTAGCCTCTGGAAAATCGCTGTGGCATTTTTCATCCCAAAGGGCATCCTTGTGAACTCATACAAGCCAAAAGGTGTCACAAATACTGGCCTCTTTCTAGCATTGGGTCTCAAGGACACCTGCCAGTAGCCCTTGGTAAGGTCAACAGTGGTAAGATACTTAGCCCCATCCAGCTGCTCCAAGGCTTCATCTGTCCTGGGGATGGGGTAAGCATCTGACTCTGTGTGACTATTTAATTTCTTGTAGCCCACACAGAACCTGGTGCTGCCATCCTTCTTTGGTACCAGCACCACTGGGGAGGCCCAGGTAATGCTAGACTCCTGAATTACCCCTAGTTCCAACATTTCCTGTATCTCCTCCCTCTGAGTCTGTTTCACTCTTAGGCACCCTATAAGGGGCCTGCTTAATAGGCCTTTGGGTTCCTGTATCCACATGGTGCTGCACCAGGTGGGTGCACCCTGGTTTACCAGTGAACATGTCCCCAAACTCCTGTAACACTGCTCAGGTTTCTTGAACCTGGGTAGGGGATAGCTGTTGAGACATTACTATCTCTTTCACCGAGGTGTCAATCCGAGCTTCATTGAGGAGATTAGTCACAAGATCCCCCTCAGACTCCTCCTGCCATCCACTGCAAATACTCAGCACATGGACCTCCCTATTATGGTAAGGTTTCATCATGTTAACATGGTACAATTTGTGCCCCTGTCATCTGCGTAGCAGTTCCACCATGTAGTTAACATCGCTGACCTTCCTTACCACCTTGTAGGGACCCTCCCAAGCTGCTTGCAGCTTGTTGTGTCTGACAGGAATGAGAACCATTACCTGCTGCCCTACAGCATAATCTCTAGCTTGAGCATTCCTGTCATACCAGACCTTTTTCTGCTGTTGGGCTTCTGCCAGGTTCTCCTGTGCCAAGCCCATGAGTTCCCTGAGCCCTGTCCCATGGTTTAGGACATATGCCACAACAGACACCTTGTGGGATTCTAATTGACCCACCCACTCATCACAAATCAAATCTAGAGGTCCCCTCATAGTATGCCCATACAACAACTCAAAGGATATAAAACCTGTGGATTCATGGGGCATCTCTCTGTAAGCAAACAACAGATGGGGCAAATATTTGTCCCACTCCTTCTTAGACTGGTCTGCAAATGCCTGTAGCATTGTCTTTAGTGTATAGTTTAATCTCTCCACCAGACCATTACTCTGGGGATGGTATGGGGTTGTCTGTAGGTGTTTCACCCCACAATACTTCCACAGACAAGTCAACAGGTCTGACATGAAATTGACACCGTTGTCAGTCAGTATTTCATTTGGGAAACCTACCCTGCTGAAAGTCTCTAACAAAGCATTTGCCACCTTTTCGGCTTCAATGGAGGACAGGGCCACCACCTCAGGGTATTTGGCAGTATAATCTACTACCACTAGGATATACTTCTTTCCTGTGGGACTTGGGGTACTCAGAGCCCTTACAATATCCATAGCTACCCTCTGAAATGGCTCCTCAATTACAGGCAAAGGCATCAAAGGAGCTTTCACCTTGTCACCTGCCTTGCCTACCTGTTGGAACTGCTCACAGGTCCTGCAATACCCTGTTACATCTCAGGAAATCCCAGGCCAATAAAAGTTCTGCATAATACATGTCTTTGTATGCTTTATTCCTATATGACCTGCAAAGGGAATGTCATGGGTTATGGCTAGAAGTGCCAGACGGTAAGCTCTGGGCACTAACAACTGCTGTGTTCTCTCACCCTCTAGCCCTCCCTCAGGGGCCCACTCTCTATGCAGTAACCCTTTGTCCCAGTATACAGATTTCCCCCTTGCCTTGAGAATCAGGTGCCTCACTAGCTACCTCCCTCAGGCCTTGTAATGTAAGGTCTAAGACACAAGCTTGTCTCAAATCTCTCTTTGTAACCCTTCCCAGCTCCGGATCCATAGGGAATCTGGTATCCTCTGACAGCGGTGCCTCAATGTCAGCCTGGGTACTACTACTCACCTCTGCCCTTGCAGTCACTCTGTCCAAGGGAACATCAGTACCCACCAGCAGCTGTGGCTCACCTTCAGTCTCACTGTTACAGGGTAGTTCCCTCCCTGAAGTAGCCAGTCCTGGCTTCAAATCTGCAGTCTGTCTGGATCTCTCCCAGGCTACCAAACCCATATGCATGTCTCCGAGCCTGACTGCATGGAAGTGCATGCACACAATGTACTGCATTATCAAAACCATTCCCTGTTAGGACATCTGCAGGAATATCCTCAAACACACCTACTTGTTTGCTTCCTTTTCCACCCTCCAGGTCAAGGTGAACCCTAGCAAAAGGTATTTGGAATGGGGTCCATCCTAAAGCTCTGATTGGAGTAGACTGCCCAAGCAAGTAGTGCTCCTCTTTAACCATTTCAGGCTTCACGATGGTTAGGTCAGAGGCTGTGTCTCTCTTAGCAGTGCCCTGTTTCCCTTCTACTAAGATAGGATATAACATCTTGTGGTAGTTTGGTACCCTTGTTGTCTCCAGACTACTTACTGCTGGCATTCTGTCATTCCCACTTACTGGCTCTCCCACCTTTTGTTCTCCATGTTGCCTCCATGACATTTATATGCTACATGGCTCCACTGATTACATTTAAAACATTTAACCCTTGATCCTGACTGTGTACCTGAACTAGTGGTTTCCACTGTTACTTTCTGAGTCTGTTGGGGTAGTTTAGGCTGCCCACCATGTGTTCCCATAGACCCATGAGCAGCACTGGACATCCATTTCCTGTGTAATGATGCCCTTCTTGCTAGGTATAGGTATTCCATTTTCCCCAACTCATCTGCAGTATTACATTCCCTATCTGCTAACCAGATTTTCATGTCATCGGGCAAAGTGCTAAGGGCTTGTTCCCTCACCAAAAGGTCTGCCAGCCCTTCAAAATTGGTGACCTGACACCCACTCACCCATCTTTGAAAATAACTGCTTAACTCAGCAATATATTCACACACACTTTCATCTGCTTTGTGTCTATGCTCACAAAACTTTTTTTTCTGTAAGCTTTAGGTGTTAACTTAAAACACTCTAATAAACATTTTTTAACAGCATTATAATTTAGGCAACCAGTATCAGACAATTTAGAAATAGCAGTTACAGCTTTACCATGGTGTAAGGGGGTCAGGAACTGTACCCAGAGCCCTTGGTCAACATTATACTGTTTACATACCCTTTCAAACATATGAATAAAACTATCAAAATTATCACGCTCTGTAAATTGCGGAAGAAATGTACTTACCTTTGTTGCTTCTGGGGTTCGGTTATTCCCTTCCCCATTACCTCCATGACCCTGGAGAAGAGTCAGCATTTCCTTTTCATGTTGCCTCTGCCTCTCATTTTCTTTACCCTCCAAACATCTCAGTCTCTCATTTTCTTTGGCCTCCAGACGTCTCAGTCTCTCATTTTCTTCGGCCTCCAGACGTCTCAGTCTCTCATTTTCTTCGGCCTCCAGACGTCTCAGTCTCTCCGCTGATTCTGTTTCCAAATGTTTAGCCTCCAGTTCAAGTCTCTAACTCCAGATGGATTTTTAAGTCCTCTGAGGCAAAGTTGAACTGCCCATTTTCTGAGAGTTGTACAGTTGACATCCCCAAGGCCAGTCTGGTTTTCTTCCTGGTTACTGGTCTGTGATGCAGCTGTGACTAAGGCTGCTACCATTTCCACTTTAGTCAGGTTAGCATGCACCAATCCTTTGTCTTTGCACATCTCAGCCAACCGGCTCCTTGTCGGCTTGCCATACTCCTCTGCTGACATCCTTGCCTGCTCTCCCTGACTAGCTAATGTAACAAAAATAAATAAATAAATACATAAATAAATAAATAAATAAATAAATAAAACTACTGTGATATGGAACTCTGAATGATCACTGTGAGACTGCTTTATAGTACAAACACCTTCTTTAGTGACCACTGTTTACAGGCTACAGGGGTTCAATATCCACACTACTGAATCCCAGAAAGTGATGTTGTGATCCCACCACTGCTGACCAATAAATGTGATGTCCCACCACTGAACCAGTAATCAAGGAGCCTCAGTCCACACCACTGGCACCAGTGGGGGCGCACATTGGAAGGATGACAAGGTACACACACAATATTTCCAGATGCAACTCTCTGCATCAAGTGCAATTTCCCTTAAGAGAACATAGAGACCACAGTCAGTCTGGGGCTGGTTTCTCCCTCTTTCTGCAGATCCCCAGTAAGACTCCCCACTGGCACAGCTATAGAGTTGAGATCCTAGCTGAGTGGCCAAGCCAAGACCTCCAGCACCCTCTCTGCCCAACCAGTGCTTCGTGTCCCTGCTCAAGTAGCTGACACACACATTCTTTGAGGTTTGATTTACACACACACACACACACACACACACACACACACACACACACACGCACGCACGCACGCACGCACGCACACACACACACACACACACACACACACACACACGCACACACACCTGGGAAAGGCTGGCACAGGTTTACTAGCTATGCCCCCTTCTTCTCAGAATATAATGTAGTTTTCACTGCCACCAGCCAGCTCCTTATCAGCTACTTTAAGTCCTTTAACAAAGGGTGTTCAGTCTTAATGTGTAATGTTACTATGGCATCCCATGAATGGGGGGAACTGAGATGTCAACAACCTTGTACAACATACATGTTTAAAATAGACTGTTAAAACAATGGAAGTCCACACTGCTATGCAACAGTGAAAGAGAATACCTCAAGACTGCCATCTAGTGGAACTTATTAGCTCTGTAGCATGGCTTGTATTTAAGGTTATACAACATAACAAATTGCTATCTTTTCTGCGCCAAACAAATAGCTAGAAATGGCAGAAAACTAGTATGAGGTACAAAGTACTGGTAGAATGGTACAGAATGAATGAGGCCAGTTAGACTGGAACTTGCAAAGGAGAGATACACTGCACAGTAAGCAATGTTCACCTTATAAAATGTTTGTCTAGAATGTAACAGCCTTTTATAGTGTGATATGAGAGAACATTCCAGAATGTGACAGATCTGTGACAGTGTGACAGACACTTATCCAAAATGGAATATTCATTACAGTTTCTTATACACTAAAAAGTGTAACTGACTTGTCCACAGTTGAACAGCAAGTACATGCAGACACAATAAAACCACAGTGCCTTTCCATACCACAACAAACTCAGACTGCAATCACATGCAGGAATCAAAACTGAACCCCCCCCACAAAAGAATACTTACAGAGTTCCAGTACTGGGAAACAAATGCTATTAGAAGGAAGAATACAAGAATCATAAACAGAACCCAGCAAATCAAGCTTGTTGAAAACTATCAATACCAGTGGTGCAGGCAGGGTTTAGTACTGGGGTCACACTTGTTTGGTAGCTACATCTCTTTTGTCCAAGTTGACATCAAATGGGTGACGAAGTTTGTTGATCATTGTAAACTCACAGGCATTGTAAACTCCCTTGGGGACGTCCAGATTCTATATGAAGGTTTAACACATATAAAAAATGGTGTCATGACCATGGTCTGAAGCTAAATGCCAAAAAATGTAGTACTGTACCCTTTTAAAAGCAAAGGACCCTTACTCCTACTATAGTTATGGCACACATCTCAAAAAGGCACATTATCAGACACCTAGGCACATTCATTAGGAATCATTGGAAATACAAGGCAACTGAGTCTCGTGACCATTTACACCTTGCTTGTACCCATCTTTAGACTGCACCTCCTTTTTCAAGAAGGACTAGGCCAGTAAAGCCACATGTGAATAACCATCCAGTTGTCCAGTTCCCATCTGAAGGAACATAATGCTCAAACTGTTTGATTAACTGCTGCAGTGTATTCCAGAGGTGGGGAAGGCTCTGTGTAATGAACCTATCTCGGCACTGCATTTTACTTATTTGCAGGTGAAAATTTAGATCCCTGATTCTGGTATTTGTGGGACTGTTTAATTTGTGGAGATACAAGAAATTCAGAACTACCAGGTCCCTGATGGCATGGAAGGCAAGACATAGGTCTTCATGCAGAAGTTGGTAAGAGACTGAATACAGGGATAGTGCTTCCAGTCTTTTCTGGTAGTTTTTTTAAGCCAGTGATATTCTTAGTTAGGAACATCTGTGGTCTTTGCAGTTGTTTGATATGTCAAGTGAGGTACATTCCAAAGGGGACACTGTATTCAATAACTGTCCTAATCAATGCTGAATATAAGGGGATAATGACCACTTTAAAACTAGATATTATTTTAGCAATTAGCTGTGCTAAATAGAAGGACTTTCTGACTATTTTTGCATGTTAATCAAAGCAGGGGGAATTACCAACCCAAGTTCCAAAGTCTTCAGCAACATGGACTGTTGGCTATATTGTATGCTGGGGAGGGGTTGTTTAGCAAATGTGATAATATTGCACTTTTTAGCATTTAATTTGAGCCCATTTTTAGTACACCAGGTATTTACAAGAGTAAATTCGTGCTAAAGGGCTTTGGAATTAGAGGAGGGCTTGACAGGGGCTCCGAGTGTAAAGTCAAATGCAAATGTGTGCGCAAACTTCACTTAGAGTCAAGAAAGGAGACCAATAAAATCATACAAACAATATATCGGGTTGCATTTGTTTTGCAATATACAGAGATACTCTTCATTACTATGATTAACAGTGGTGAATATCTGTGTGCCGACTTCACTTTTACATTCCCAAAATCGTCTTTGAAGATCATTCTGTAATACTGCAGTAAGAGATGCTGATACTTACAATAATACATTTGTGTCAACAAAAATATGTTTACAATTGCCTTCTATAGCTACAGTGGATATAAAAAAGTGTACACACCCCTGTTAAAATGCCATTTTTTTGTGATATAAAAAATGAGACCACAATAAATCATTTCAAAACTTTTCCCACCTTTGATGTGACCTATAACCTGTACAATTCAATTGAAAAACAAATCTGTTCATAGGTTGGTACTAGACTATCGGCCCTAGGGCCTATACAAGCCTAGCCATAACAACTCCCTGGCTATTTCTTCCCACAGTATTTACTTCCCTGGACCCCTGTCTAGCAGGGCGACTGACATTATGGGAAAAAATATAAAAAATAAAAAATGTTCAATAAGCTGGTTACATAAGTGTGCACACCCTTAAACTAATACTTTGTTGAAGCATCTTTTGATTTAATTGCAGCATTCAGTCTTCTTGGGTACACACCTGCCATCAATTTAAGAGACTCTGATTAACCCCAAATAAAGTTCAGCTGTCCTAGTAGGATTTTCCTGGCATTTACTCAGTTGCCTGCTACAGCAAAAGCCATGGATCGGAGAGGTTACAAAGCATCAAAGGGATCTCATTATTGGAAAGGTATCAGTCAGGAGAAGGGCACAGTACAAAAACATTTCCACAGCATTGGATATACCATGGAACAAAGTGAAGACAGTCATCAGAAAGTGGAGAAAATATGGGACAATGGTGATTGATTGATTTATTTATATTTGTTGACTGGGAGTGTCCGAATGGACGTAGGTCCATTTTCAGGGGAGGCCCAGGGAAAAAAGGTGATGTTGCAAAGAACTGGACATGCCTCCAAAACTGATAAAAAAACAAAATGAAAACTGGTCAGGGAGGCTGCCAAGAGACTTATAGCAACACTGAAGGAGCTGCAGGAATTTCTGGCAAGTACTGGTTGTATACTACATGTAACAACAATCTCCCATAGGGTTGCAAGACAGAAGCCTTTTGTTACACAGAAAAACATCCAGGCCCAGCTAACATTTGTAAAACAGTACATCAAGTCTCCCAAAAGCATGTGGAAAAATGTGATATGGTCTGATGAGACCAAGGTTGAACTTTCTGGCCAAAAGGTACGCTTGGTGCAAAAACAACACTTCATATCACCAAAAGAACACCATCCCTACGGTGAAGCATGGTGGTGGCAGTATCATAGGTTCATAGGTTCATAGGTTTATACTAGGCTATCTGCCCTAAGGCATTTATAAGCCTAGCCCAAATTTTTGTGGCTTACGCCACCCCTTATATGAAAACATACTGTGCCCATTAGTTTGTTGTGCCTCTGTCCAGCAGTGACACAGAGATGATTCCCGGGGTAAACCTACGATCTCCCATCCACAGGTCTAGATTTCTCTTGAACAGAGTCAGCGAGGTGCTCTGCCTCACATGGACCGGGATTTTATTCCACAGCATAGGGAGTCTCTGAGTGATAAATCTATCCCTCCAGCATGTCCTATTTATATCCGTGCTAAGGTTTAAGTCGCTTGCTCTAGTGGTTTTGGTGGATTTGGATTTTTGAGGTGGAGCATGTCCATTAATTCCGGGTTGGACATGGCCTTGTATGTCAGGCACATGTCACCTCTGAGCAGACGGTATGCGACTGAATAGAGCTGGAGTTTCTTCAATCTGGCAGCATATGACAGATTTTGGAGTCCCTTTATCCTTTTGGTGAGGAACTTTTGGGGTCTCTCCAATTGCTGCAGATGTCGGGTGAGATACATCCCGAATGGGGCATTGTACTCGATCATTGGTCTGATAAGTGAAGAGTACAGGGAACAATGACCTCACTAGATCTGGATGTGAATCCCTTCATGATCAGGTGGGCAATGTAGAAGGTCTTTCTAACCACTTTAGCAATGTGAGTGTCAAAAGAAAGGCCACTGTCAACCTGGGTCCCCAGGTCCCTGATAACCTCTTCTGTGCTTAGTGGATTGCCACCTATATGGTAGCTTGGGGTTACCTTGTTTTTCCTGAAGGGTATGACTATACATTTTTGGCGTTTAACTTCAGGCCATGGCTCTGGCACCAGCTATCTGTTTCCGTGAGTCCCTTCTGAAGGATATCCGTGTCTGATGCACTTTCCACTATGGCGCCCAGTTTGCAGTCGCCTGCAAACTTTGTCAGCCAAAGTCCTCCTATGTTGGCCTGTACTTCTGAGAAGTAGATGCCAAACAATAGGGGGCCAAGGACCGAGCCCTGTGGGACACCACTTGTGACCGGCTTGGAGTCTGACACAGCGCCAGCAACTCTAACCCTGTGGGTTCTGTCCTTAAGCCAGTTTGCAACCCATCTTGTGACATATGGGTTTACATTTAAGCTGGTAAGTTTTTCTACAATACCCGAGTGGGGTATTGTGTCGAAAGCCTTGCAAGGTCAAGGTAGGCTGTATGGACTGCCTTTCCTCATCAATGGCCTTGGTGACTGTTTCAAGAAGTCGACCAAGTTCAAAAGGCATGATCTTCCCTTGACAAAGCCAAACTGGGTCGGGTCCAATGTCTGCAAGTCCCCTATATCTTTGTTTATGAGCTCCATTATGATCCTCTCCATAGCTTTGCAGACTAGACTTGTTAAGCTTATGGCGCGGTAATTACCAGGGTCCCTAGAGGCGCCGCCTTTGTGGAGTGGGACAACAGTTGCCGTACGCCACTCCTTGGGCACGGATCCTGTGGTAAGGCTGAGATTAAACAGCTGCCTTATGTGCGGGTTTAATTCCTCATTTAGCTTGTGTAGCACACGGACGGGGACACCATCCGTCCCATTGATGCTGTGTTTTAGCTTTAGAGAGAGCAGCTTTCACCTGCGCATTTGAGATGTCCGGGAGGCTACACTCGGCTGGGATAGTTATCTCTCCTTTAGGGGAGAGGGGTGAAGTTTGCACTGAACCTGTCTGCCAGTATGTTGGCAATGTCTGTGGGTTCAGTGATTTTTGTATCATTTTGGACTAATTCTGAGCATATCTGGGAGTTTCCACCCAGGTTCCTAACATAGCTGAAAAAGGCCTTATGATTGTCCTTTGAATCCATGGCAATTTTTCTCTCAAAATTGGCCTTAGTTGATTTTATGAGTGCTCGTATTTTTTTACTTTGGGATCAGCATTAACTGGAACTGGGGCTTTAGTCAAGGTGGAGGGAATTATGAACAGTTCCAAATAACGGTCACTTTTGGCCCAAAACCTTCAGGTGTCTGCTAAAAAGATGAAGATGAAGAGGAATTTCACCTTTCAGCATGACAATGATCCCAAGCATATATCCAAATCAACAAAAGAATGGCTTCACCAGAAGAAAATTAATGTTTTGGAATAGCCCAGCCAGAACCCAGACCTAAATCCAATAGAAAATCTGTGGGGTGACCTAAAGAGAGCTATGCACAACAGATGCCCTCGCTATCTGACAGATTTGGAGCACTTTTGCAAGGGAGGTGGGCAAATATTGCCAAGCCAAGATATGCCATGCTGATAGATTCCTACCCAGGAAGACTAAATGTTGTAATTAAATCAAAAGGTGCTTCAATGAAGTATTAGTTTAAGAGTGTGCATACTTACGCAACCAGCTTATTATACATTTTTTATTTTTTATATTTTTCCCCTAACAGATTTGTTTGTTTGTCAATTGAATTGTACAGGTTATAGGTCACATTAAAGGTGGGAAAAGTTTTGAAATTACTTATTGTGGTCTCATTTTTTTATATCACAAAAACATTGCATTTTAACAGGGGTGTGTACACTTTTTATATCCACTGTATATCAAAAACTTCAAAGGCAATACCCAGATTTTCTCTGAGTTATTGCACAATGTCACCTCCTATACTGAGCCAACAGATATAGCCAACATACTAGCTGACAAATTCAGTGCCAACTTTACCCCTCTCTCCCCCACAGGGCCCTATCACAATACCAGAAGAAAGCCTGGCACCCACTATATCTGCGGCACAGGTAAAGACTGCATTGTCCAAAGCCAAGAATACAACATCCATGGGACCTGATAATATCCCTGGCTGCATCCTACATGATCTACAAAATGAACTGACACCACATCTGTGTTCCCTGTTCAATCACAGCCTTACCTCAGGCTATGTCCATAATGAATGGCACACTTCTACAGTCATCCTACAGAGCCACTACAGACCCTGGGAACTATCACTCTATTAGCCTGATGAGTCTGGTATGCAAAGCTATTGTGCACATCATCATGGACCTGCTTAATAAAGATATAGGCAATTTCCAAACTCTTGGCCCCACACAGTTTGGCTTTGTCAAGGGGAGATCCTGCCTGCTAAACCTGGTTGACTTCTTCGAGACAGTCACCAAGGCTGTGGATGAGGGTAAGACAGTGCATACAGCCTACCTTGACCTGGCCAAGGGCTTTGATACCATTATCCAGTAAAGTATCATTGATAAACTCACCAAACTAGACATCAATCCTTACATCACTAGGTGAGTTGCAAAATGGCACACAGAAAAGACCCACAGAGTGAAAGTTGTGGATTCCAAGTCAGACTGTCAACCAGTCATGAGTGGAGTCCCACAGGGCTTGGTCCCAGGCCCTCTCCTGTTTGGCATCTACTTCTCAGACGTCCAGGCCAACACAGAAGGACTTTACACTAAAACCAAGAACCAGACCACGGAAACCAACGAGAAGAAATGGAAGAAAATTGTAGTCTAACAGCAGTTTATTCAAGTTGAAAGTCACATACACAAACAGAACACAAGTTAACCTAGGTTTCGTCTGTAGGACTTCATGAGAACAAGAATACAAGTAACAGATGGAGTTTAAATATCCTTCTCATTCACTTGATACTTCAATTAATCAATTAATGGATAGACCATTTAAAGAAATATTACTATAGATTCAAAATGAATAATTTCTGTTAAAAGTAACAACCATTATATATATTAAATATAAAAATAAAAAATAGAAATAAAAACTCTTGTGATATGAATTACCACAACATTATATATTGAATACATAAAAAACATGAATGCATAAATATATATACGTATATAAATATATAAATATATACATATATATAAATATTCACACACAAACCATAAAAATACATGTTAATCATCACTTTAAAAACCTTTATAAAATTCATTAATTTCTTCCTAAAATATGTTTCAACTTTAATAAGGGAGCAATGCTTACATAGTCATTTATACCAGGATAATTTTGGGCATCCAATCTTAATTGCCATTTTAATTCACATATGTCCAAGTGGACATCTAGTGTCCTACCTTGAACATCATTCTTAATCTGTTGAATCACATAAAATTTAAAACTGTGTTCATTGTTGGCAGTAATATGCCTAGCTAAGGCATTAGCAGACTTAAAATGCCTAATGTCAAGTATATGCTCTCTAATTCTTTCTCTAAAATACCTAGATGTTTTTCCCACATAAAATACTGGGCACTTCTGACACTTAGCCATATATACTACATTTTGAGCGTAGCAATCAAAGTGTCCTATGATGGGTATAGAATAATTATCAATCTTAATGTAAGTATCTGTATGTAATATATATTGACAAATAGAACACCTTCCACATTTAAAATTCCCTAACTTTTACCACTTACAATTGTCTTAGCAGGAGGTCCTTTTTCCAAGATTTTTTTTCAAAGTGTGATCTTTTCTAAACACAAATTGTGGGACACTCCCACTTTCAATCGTACATCTCTATCCAATTTTAGGATGCCCCAATTTTTCTTGACCATCCATACAAGCCAATCCACATCATCATTAAAGGTGGTGATGTATAATAGTGAATTTGATAACACCTTACTGCTACCAGTGTCACAAGTTTGAATATCAATATTCTTATCCATGAAATTCTTATCTTTCTCCTTCATTAGTATAGATTTATAAACTCCAATCTTCCTTTTATGCTTGATTTCGTGCATGACGTTCATGCACAAGGACTTTGGCTGACCAAGTTTGCTGATGACCACAACCTAGGAGTCATTATCAACTCCCCAAGTGATGCAGACACCCTACAAAAGGGACGCTCTGAGACCAATGACTGGTGTTGGAACCATGGCCTGAAGCTTAACGCCAAAAATTGCATTATCGTTTCCCTTGGAAAAAACTCAGTTCCCATGAATTACCACGTTGATGGGAGCCCACGGAACACTGATAAGAGATCTGGGCACCCAGGTCGACAGCCACCTCACCTTGGACCACCACACTGCCACTGTGGTCAGAAAGTCCTTTTACGTGGCACATCTTATAACCAAAGGTTTCATATCCAGAACAATGCAGCTTTTATCTGTGCTGCATAAAATATATAATAATAATAATTGTCCAAGGAAAAGTACCCAAATGCTTCAAAATACAAACATAATATCACTGCCGAAGAAAGCAATTCCCTCAAGCCTGAATGGTTACAGACCAGTAGCACTCATGTCCACTGTCATGAAAAGTTTTGAAAGACTGTTCAAAAAACACCTGTCAGCAAAACTACCAGCTGTATTCGACCCACTACAGTTTGTGCATATCATGCCAATGGCTCCACAGCGGATGCCATCTTGGGTGCACTACATCTCCAGTGGCACATCTGGAGAATAAGGACAATTACGTTAGGATGCTGTTTATTGAGTTTAGTTCAGCATTCAACACAGTTATCCTATAACAGCTAATCAAGAAACTTGCCCATCTAGGCATCAGTATCCACATGTGCAACTGGATACTGGACTTTTTGATCTAAAGACTATGACAAGTATGTATGGGCCAGAATTCCTCAAGAAACATCACAATTAACACGAGCACTCCAGGGATATGAGTTGAGTCCACTACTGTTTACCATACTAACTCACGACTGTATATCCAGATTTAATACTGATCACATCATCAGGTTTACAGATAACATCGCAGTCGTGGGCATCATCAGTAATAAAGATGAAGGAGCATACAGGGAAGAAGTGAATCTACTGATTGACTGGTGTGCTAGGTACAACCTTGATCTCAACATCACCAAAACCAAGGAGATCATAACAGACTTCAGGAGAATCCATCAAGCTCAATCTCCACTCATGATTAATAGAGAGGGGGTGGAAATAGCAAGTAGCACAAAATTCTTGGGAGTCCACATTGTGGGGGCCTTATCCTGGTCACTAAACACCAGTCGCATAGTCAAGAAAGCCCACCAATGCCTGTATTTTCTGTGGAGGTTAAAGAAAGCTAATCTACCACCCTTCATCCTTAGCACCTTCTATGGGGGGGGGGGGGGTCATAGAAAGCATCCTAATGAGAAACTTCATGGTGTGGCCCTACAGAAGGTGGTGAAGGTCGCTGAGAGAAAAACAGGCTCCAACTTCCCAGTGATACATGGTCTATATAAGACACATTGCTACAACAGGGCCACAAAAATAGCCAGTGATCCTACACACCCTACCTATGGTCTGTTTACAAACTTGTTGTTTGGCAGACAATACCGCAGCATGTACTGTAAAACAACCAGGTTCAGGAAAAGTTTCTTCCCACAGGTGATCAGGTTCTTGAACTCTGGAAGCAATCTCAGGTATTTTAGTCATTGACAAGGTCTTGTGTCGTTCAAACCATTATGGTGCAATAGAAATTATGAGATGCTCGCACATAGTTATCTGTTTACAATGTCAATCAAGTGCAATATTTATCTGCTTGCTATTCTAACATATCAGAAAATAAGTACTCAATCAATAAATGTGCAATAATCAATCACTCAGCTGCTAAATACTGTAGACATAGTAGTATGTACTAAAATAACAGTCTAACGTAAAGTAAATGTTATGCATGTTTCATGTGCTATATGTAATTTGTATGTGTGTAAATGCATGGTGCATGTACTGTATGTAATTTGTATGTGTGTGACTGCCATCTCAGTATAGAGCCTGATGCACGCAATTTCGTTTAGGTTATCCTTGTGGAGTCTAAATGACAATAAAGTTCACTTTAACTTTGACTTTACTGGTTTCAATGAATTTAAGGATTTGGAAGGTGAATGTAACTAGTTTATGATCTGACTCAACCGGTGAAGGGGAATACCAGGGTAATAGTCTATGAAGAAGCTATGTTCAAAAAGGCAAGGTCAAAAACATTATGTCATCTAGTGAGTTTGTTAATAAGCTAATGCAGCCAGTTTTTGCTTATTAAACCTAAAAAACATTTGAGCCCATCCCAGATTGGAGGTATAGATGCTCCAGTTTATGGAGGGGTAGTTAACGTCTCCCAAAATCACAGAGTTCTTGTTTACAGGGGTTCCACCATGTGCACTTCGGAATCTTACATGATTTTCAGGAGTAACAGGTGATAAACTGGCAGGTGCTCCTGTTTAATGTGAACTGAAGATCAATGCTTTCCATGTGTGGGTCTTCGGGATCTGCCTAGAGGCGATGTGGTCCCTAACAAATACAGAGATGCCACCACAGCTGACATCAGCTCTGAAGGCAAGGCAGGTGCAACACCAAAGGGTACTAACACTAGGTCTGGATCAGTCAGTGTAGCACAATCAGTCCAGAGCAGGTCATATGTGTAGAATCAATATGGACCCAACTATTTCACAGCAAATCATGTTAATAAATCTGCAATCAATTCTGCAAGACTAGGTCGCAGTAAGCTACCTAGGCTGGGACAGGCCTACTAAGAGAGGGGTCTGGAGTAAATGCTGCCCATACTGTCAGCTTGACCAGGACAGGAAATCTGTATGCTAGCTATGGAGGTAAGAGGTAATGTTCCCTACAGAAGAGAGTTGCTGCATTTCACTTTCTCAAAGTCCTAGATGTAGCACGCACTGAATTATCCAGCTACCTGTTTTATGTATGTTTGTACTAGCATGTATAATGCAAAGTCCTATATCATGCATGAACTAATAACTAGAGAAAACAAAAACACCAAAAACTAAGACGTGCAATAGCATGAAGAATAAACACAGGAACCAAACTTTTAATGGGTTAAGCACATTTGTTCCTTTTGTCAGAACAATCAAGAAATCACAAATTAACAATTAAATACCTTTTGTTAACTGTCACATGACTAAAACTCAAGGTGATATGACTCACCTATTACATCTTGAAAACAAATGTGCAAAGGAAGAAATCAAGCTAACCATTATTTTAAAACTCTCTAATACAGTAATAACTTATTGAAAAATATATCACATAAAAAGGTATTAAAATATTAAAACAAGCTAACCATTATTTTAAAACTCTCTAATACAGTAATAACTTATTGAAAAATATATCACATAAAAAGGTATTAAAATATTAAAACAATTGAAAAACTATCATAATCTAGCAGCTTTTTTTGCAAAAAAAAAAAACGGATACAAAATCCTTTAGGCGCGGGTACCTAGTTGTGATAGAAATACCTGCCAATAATATTCTCTAGCCACTAATCTAGTCTTACAGTCCCCTCCATTCTCAGAATGAGACACACGAAAGAGAAATTTCTTGAAAGGCTTATATAGGTGAGTGTCTAACAAAAGCATTAGTGGCATCCCCCTGCCTGATAGTATAAACGTGCTCATAAATTCTAGTCCTTAGTGCACAGTCAGTCTTACCTACACAAAATATTGCACAGGTTAAACAAATGGCCAAATTAGCAACGCCCATAGTATACAATTAAATCTCCCCTCACAAGCTCGAACACTAGGAAAAGGCAGGACTGTCACATTAACCCCATCTAAAATGAGACGACACTGAGAACATCTAGCACATTTATTCTTACTCACCTAATTCTATAAGAGTTCAGAAATGTTTTCATACCATTACCTACACTTTCCAATATTGATTTAATATTTTTCTTCTTTTAAATACAAATATGGGTTCCTTACCCACCGATTGCAGCAAACGTGTTGAACCAAAGACAATTGCCCAATTTTTAGACATAGCTGCTTTAATGTCATTGACTTGTTCACCAAAAGGAGAACCGCTGCTTTCAATAATTCTTGCTGTTTGTTTGATCCCCTCCCATCCCCCCATAACATCTCAACAAAGGGGCATTCTCTGCTTTTCTTTAATTCTTAACTTCATTTATAACATCCAGTAATAGGGATTCTGGGTAACCCCTCCCTTTGAACAGAGCTTCCAAGTTATCATATTCTGCCTCGAAGTGATCATCCTGTGGCATAATTCAAGGTACAGTGTTATTGCTTTCCCCTTAACCAAGCTTTTTTCTGCCACAAAAAACAGGGAATTGTTATGGCTAGGCTTGTATAGGCCCTAGGGCCGATAGCCTATTACCAGCCTATGAACCTATGAACATTAGGGGATTACTACTAATATATAAATAATTATTGGAAAAGGAATTGTGCCTAAAAATATCGGATTCAAACCTACTTAATATTTTATTATTAATAATCTCTACATCTAAAATGCTTTTAACAAATGAACCAAAGCAGATTATGACCTCTTACAGGATGGTATAAATAGCTTCACTGCACCTCCCCCCTCAGATGGAATTGGCAACCATACCGGGTTCTACACCAATGCTTTATATGAACACCTGTATACGTACATTGACTCGGCCGTACCTGATAGGACCACAACAAGTTCCTCAAGGAAGAGCAAACCTGTCTGGAGGACAACTGCCATTAACGGGCTTTATAATAAGAGGGGGAAATTGCTGTCTAAGAGTAAGAGGGAGTGAGCCCTAAACTGGAAACACTCCCATCTCAGCTTAGACAAGCAAATAAGTCTCCTTGTGGAGTCCTCCAAAGCTAACTATGAATCCAAATTAGTTTCCTCAACTAAGGACAACCATAAGGTGTTCTCTAGTTACATCCGTAACCTAAAAGGAAAGGCTCAGATTTGTGCTGAACTGATAGTTAATGATACCACATATACTGAGCCTGTGGATATTGCTAATGTGTTAGCTGACAGGTTGTGTGAAAACTTCACTCCCTGGTCCCCGCCACACTTACCCCAAGACATCGCTACCACCTGTCCTCTACCCTGTATCTCTAAAGACCAGGTCGTGAATGCCCTCTCTAAGATCAAAAACACAGCATCCATTGGACCTGATAACATCCCATGCTGTGTCCTGCATGGGCTCAAACAAGAATTAGCAAATCCATTGGGTACACATTTCAGTCATAGTCTAAGCACTGCAGATAAGTAACAAAGCTACACAAGAACAGTACGATGGTTGAAAATAGAACACTGCTCGTTCAACAGGACGTTAGTCACCAGCAAATGGAAACAAATCCAAATTTAGTAGTTTATTCTGTAGTTTAATGCAACCAAGTTCAACTTGGTTGCATTAAACTACAGAATAAACTACTAAATTTGGATTTGTTTCCATTTGCTGGTGACTAACGTCCTGTTGAACGAGCAGTGTTCTATAGTCTAAGCACTGGCTTCGTCCCGGCTGAATAGAGAAAGGCCACCGTTATCCCCTTGCACAAAGGTGGTGCTTCCACTGACCCCAGGAACTATAGACCTATTAGCCTCACTAGCCTTATCTGCAAGGTCACGGAGAGAATCATAATGGACCTGATCAACAAAGACATTGGTAACCTGTAAACACTTGACCCTACTCAATTTGGGTTTGTCAAAGGGAGATCGTGCCTGTTAAACCTGATCGACTTCTTTGAGACAGTGACCAAGGCCCTTGATGAAGGGAAATCTGGGCATACAGCCTACCTAGACTTAGGCAAGGCTTTTGACACTATCCCCCACTCAGACATAATTGACAAACTCACCCAGGTAGGTATCAACCCGTATATCATTAGATGGGCCACTAACAGGCTCACTGATAGAATAGTCAAAATATGGGAATCTACCTCGAACACCAGACCTGTAACCAGTGGTGCTCCACAGAGATCAGTCCTGGGACCTCTACTGTTTAGAATCTATTTCTCTGAAGTGCAAGCTAAAACTAAAGGTCTGTGGCTGACTAAGTTTGCTGATGACTGCAAATTGGGAGTGGTCATAGAATCTCCAAACGATGTCAGTATCCTAGAAGAGTCTATATCACCATATCGAATGGTGATAATGCCGAACGTTGAAAATATCGAAAGTTCACAAGAAGAATTTGCTATTGTGGGGGGCTCTGCCCCCCATACCCCCCCCCCCCACTAAGTATATATTCCAACTCCGAGGTCACACTACAGTGAGGAAAGGGCAAATATCCCAATCCTCACTGTACTGCGACCCCAAAAACACAAGTTCATTCTCATGAACTTTCAATATTTTCGGCGTTCCGCATTATCACCATTCGATATGGTGATATAGACCCTCCTAGAAGAGGGTCTTGCACAAATGAATGACTGGTACCAAAGTGATGGCCTTAAATTTAATGCAAAAAAAAATTATTATCATCCGTTTTGGTAAGGGTGATGTTCCTGCTAAGTACCACATAAATAACAAGATCCTAAGTACGCACTCAGTGGTGAGAGGCCAGGGCACACAGGTTGACAGCAACCTTACCTTTGACCACCATGTCTCCACAGTGGTAAGAAGGGCATTCTATATTGCTCATCTCATAAGTAAGGGCATTGCCTCCAGAAAAAAAAAGAAGTTATAACCTCCTTGTACTATTCCCTCATCAGGCCAATAATTGAGTGCAATGCCCCTTTTGGTATGCACCTTTCTAAGCACCTGCAGCAATTGGAGAGACCACAAAGGTTCCTTACAAGGAAAATTCAAGGCCTTCAGCATTTGTCCTATGAGGGTCATCTGAAATCACTGTCATTTTATTCTGTTTAATACAGACTACTCAGAGGTGATCTCGGTCTTCTATATAAGGCAATCTTTTACCCTGCTTTATTGGAAATGCTGCATATCCGTACGTCAAATGGTACATGGGTTACTTATTCTGAAGACCTTAACCAGGTATGTGACATTAATAGAACCTGCTGGAGGGACAGGTTTGTCTCCCAGAGATTACCACACCTTTGGAACAGACTCCCACTTCATGTTAAACAGAGCACCTCATTGGCCCTCTTCAAATGCAATCTGGATGATTGGATGGGTAACCACAAAGTCACCCCACGGGTTCCACCTATGACCCTCTTGGACAGGGGTGATAGGTGCTGATCGTGGAAATAAGGGTAAAACTTGGCTAGGCTTGTAAGGGCCTAGGGTCATTAGTATAGTAACCTCCTATGAACTAATTTCAGTTGTAAACATAAGAAAACCCACTGAATATTTAATGTATTCAACAAAAATAAATAATATTCATGTTCAGTACCAGCCCATAAAAAATATATATTGATGAATCTGGGCATCTTGGGGCAATGCAGCAATTGCCTCATGTACACAGACAACCCTATCCTACTACCACCCAACACTACAACCTGTGAGAGATGCACTTATATAGCCAAACTGGAAGCAAAGCTCTCTTCACCCAAGACTGGACTAGACAGTCAAGAGGAGAAGGTAAACACTTGCACCACACCACACTCATCACATAGTTCCTCAAAACCTACACCAACAAAACACACACATAGAAACACAAAACACACAGTTACATTTGTGGAGGCTCTCAATAAAAACATGCCCAAGCAAGAGAGCCCTCCAAAGCAGGAACGCAAGCAACCTTCACCCCCCAGCACAACCCAAATGACACATAGCCCACAAACTCAGTGTGCCACTCAACCACAGCCCATAAGGCATAACAACGTACCCAATACTCTAGTCATAGGTGACTCCATAGTCAGGTACACTGATGTTCCACTCACCAAGCTAAACAAGGAAAAAGTTACTGTCAGCTGCCTGTCAGGTGCCAGGATCCACCACATAATGCATGCACTCCGGTCACTCCACAACAAATACAAATATGACTCTGTCATTGTCCATGTTGGTGTGAATGACCTGAGACGTACCTCCCTGGACTACATGAAAAGAGACATGGAGGAGCTATCCGATCTTGTAGCCCAGGCGGGTATGACCCTAGCCCTGAGTAGCATTCTGCCATCACCCAGGGTGATACCACAGTACAAGGACAAAATGATTAACTTCAACAATTGGCTAAGCTTCTGGTGTCATTCTAAGGGGATCCAGTATCTGTCTGCCTGGGATGACATGATCGACATACCACAATGCTTTGCCAGAGATGGCCTGCACCTGTCGTCCGTAGGATTCCGGATACTGGCTAAGGCTCTTGCCACCCCTATAGTGCCTTTTTTAGGTAAGGTTCAAATGACAAATTCACCACCATAACAGGTACAAGCAAGCACAATCTGAGGGCATTGCTACTCAATGCTAGAAGTCTAAACCTCAAAATGCACTCACTCAAGGCACTCCTTAAAATGGAGAACATCGACATCTGTGCAGTGTCAGAGACCTGGTTCAAGGCTCCAGAGAGCACCCCTGCATTACCAGGCTATAATTCATACCACACCTTTTGGCCACCTAACTTGGACCGAAACACTAAAGGTGGAGGTGTGTCCATATTCATTAAGGATATCCACACCTCCAGGCTTGTTGCTCAGCATAATGCATCCGAGATTATCCAAGTGCAACTAACTCTGGGCAAGACCGCAATCCAAATTGTAGCTTGCTACAGATCCCCCGCCATGCCCCAGGATTCCCACTCCTCATTTCTTGATACACTGGAAAATATTAGGGTACAACTCAACACCCTAATAATGGGTGATTTCAACTACCCCACCATTAACTGAGAAAACTACTCATGTTCTAACTCTTTTGCTCAACGTTTTCTGGAATTTATAAATTCCAATGCCTTGGATCAACTTATCCATACCCCCACCAGGGGCAGGAATATCTTAGTCCTGGTCATTACCAACATGGGTGACCGGTGTCCCACACCAAAGGTCAGTTCCTCATTGGTCAGATCCGACCACAAGCTAATCACCCTAGACATCCACATCCCGCCCCCACCCCCCACTAGGGAAACTACCATAAAAAATGTCTCCAAAGCCAACTTCACGCTTCTTAAGACAGAAGTGGCAAACTTTGCGACACCCATGCAGATGGACAATAGAGGTACGACTGCTGAATCCTACACAAATGCACTTTATAAGCACTTACATGAGTGCATGGATCATGCTATCCCTAACAGAACCAAGATGGTATTCTCCAAAAAATGAAGCCAATTTGGTGGTCCCTGCCATAAACAAACTCTACAACAGAAGAAAGAAACTGTTGCAAAAAAGAGTAAAATCCCATGATTGGAAGAACTCCCTGGTCAGCCTCAGTAAGAAGCTGAGATCCCTCATAAAATCCTCCAAAGCTAGTTACGAAAACAAAATCAACACTGATTCTAAAGACAACCACAAAGCATTCTATAGCTATGTCAAGAATCTCAATGGCAACACTCAGATCTGCTCTGAGTTACAGCACAATGGCACTAAATATACAGAAACAACTGATATTACCAACATCCTGGCAGATAGGTTCAGTGCTAACTTTACCCCCCCCCCCTCTCACCCCCTAAAGAACCCATCTCTATACCAGAAGAATGCAAAGTTCCTGTAATCACGGCTGCACAGGTAAAAACCACACTCTCCAAAGCCAAGAACACAGCATCCATGGGACCTTACAACATCCCAGGCTGTGTTCTACATGAACTACAGAATGACCTGGCACCCCACCTAAGTACCATGTTCAATCATAGCCTCACCTCAGGCTATGTGCCCACTGAATGGCACACAGCGATGGTTATCTCACTCCACAAAGGGGGAGCCACCACGGACCCTGGGAACTACCGCCCAATTAGCCTGGCTAGCCTGGTCTGCAAGGCCATGGAACGTATCATCATGGAACTTATAAACAAAGACATTGATAATCTCCAAACTCTGGACTCTACCCAGTTCGGGTTTGTAAAAGGCAGATCATGTCTCCTAAACCTGATAGACTTCTTTGAAGCAGTCACCAAAGCTGTAGATGAGGGTAAGGTGGTTCACACAGCTTATCTAGATCTCTCCAAGGCTTTCAACACCATCCCCCACTCTGGAATTATAGATAAACTCACTAAACTAGGTATAAACCCACACTGTGAAAGTAGCAGACTCCAAATCTGACTTCAGACCAGTGACAAGTGGAGTAACACAGGGTTCGTTCTTAGGTCCTCTCCTGTTTGGTATCTACTTCTCTGAAGTACAGGCTAACACAGAAGGTCTTTGGCTAACAAAGTTTGCAGATGACTGCAAACTAGGAGCCATAATTAAAACTCCTAACGATGTGGACATCCTACAAAAGGGCCTCACTGAGACAGATGCCTGGTGTCAAAGCCATGGCCTCAAGCTCAATGCCAAAAAGTGCATTGTCATCCCCTTTAGAAAAACTTTGTAGCCATGAACTACCACATAGGCGGTAGTCTACTTAACACTGAAAGTGTGATAAGAGACCTTGGGACACAGGTGGACAGTAGTCTCTCCTTTGATATTCACATCGCCACAGTAGTCAGGAAATCCTTCTACATGGCACACCTCATCACAAAAGGTTTCTCATCCCGGAAAAAGGAGGTCATTGTTCCCCTCTACTTGTCACTCATTAGATCCATTATAGAGTACAATGCCCCTTTTGATATGTACCTCACAAGACATCTACAACAACTGGAAAGGCTGCAGAAATACCTCACAAAAATGATTACCGGCCTCAAACAGATGCCCTATGCAGACCATCTCAAAAAACAGCAACTTTACTCCGTCGCATATCGCCTACTCAGAGGTGATCTCTGCCTAACATACAAAGCTATGTCAAACCCAGAGCTGTTGGACATGCTCCACTTAAAGAAATCCCAATCCCTCCAAGCTACACGCTCTAGGGGCCTAAACCTGGTCACCACAATAAACAGAACATGCTGGAGGGATAGATTCCTGTCCCAGAGACTCCCATACTCTAGAACAAACTACCTATCTATATCAAACAAAGCTCCTCATTAGCACTCTTCAAGAAAAATCTTGATAATTGGATGGGAAATAGGAAATTTACCCCAGGGATCACTTCTGTGGCTCTGCTCGACAGTGGCACAGGAAAATAATTTTCTTGGATGGCGAAAACCATGGTACCTTTTTGACTAGGCTTATATAGGCCCTAGGGCCAATAGCCTAGTACCTACCTATGAACCTATGAACCTATATCATCCAGATATCTAAAATATAATGCTTTCTGGTCCCAGATAGGACATCCAAAAATGTACATAGATTCCCGCCACCACATAATAATGAGCACAAATACTGGAGCAGAAAATGATCCCATAGTCAACCCTTTCACCTGGTGGTAACATTCTCCATCAAAAAATACAAAATAGTTTCTAAGCACCATATCCAGGCATTCACCTAAAACTTTAATATCAACACTCGACAAGTCTTTGTAGCCAACACTTCATAACACCACATCACAACAACATCGTGGGATTACTAAAAATAAATCTACATCTGTAGTAGCCATAATATAAGTATGTTTATATTCATTACTGACTGGTTTCCTTAAAGAAACCCATGAATCCTTTACAATGTGGAGCTTGTCATTAAAAATGTTTTAACTTATAATCTACAAACTTGGTTACAGTTCAGTTTTCAAACCACCAGAGGAAACTGTTGGTCTTAGTGGTGGGTTGTATATGTCGTCACGTGTTCTGGAATTCCAAAAATTGAAGAAACTACCGGGTGCTCAACAGTAAAATAATCAACAAGTTCTTTAAATAACTCATACTCAAAACGTAAATCCTTCAACCAATAATCAATAGTATTAACGACAATATTAATTTAATTTCTGGAAACTCGCATAAAAAATGAACCATCATTCAATAATTGCAACATCTTTGTGGGACAGTCAAAATTATTCATTAATACCACTATCCTTCCCTTGTCCAGTTTCATTATTTTAACTACCTTGTCACAAAATAAAGAATCCAAAAACTTTTTTCAGATCATATTAAACTGAAAGATTTTTTTTATCTTCTCATCTAGATAAAATTGCTCTAACATCTTGCTCACACAATTGCTCATAAATAGAAATAGGAGTATAAAGGGGGATTAAAAGTACTACTCCTTTTTAATGTCTTCATTTTGACTAAAAACTTTGTTTACCTTTGCCAACATTCTTAGAAAAAATGATGTCAAAATTAATTCTCCTAGTATGCATTTTTAACTCAGTAATATCATCAACGATATTGGACTTACCCAATGGAATAAAATTGTAACCTTTCAAAAACAATCCAGCAAATGTCTCAGCAATGTTAATATGGATAAAGTTGTAAATCTTTAGCCCTGTATATCGACTACAGTACTTCAAAATATATCAGTCAATAACGGCTTCTGTTGTTGCCTGTCCTACATTCGTTCCTCTGTTGGTTCATACATTCATAGGTTCGTAGGTGTGTACTAGGCTAATGGCCCTGGAGTGTTTACAAGCCTAGCCCATAGGATTACCCTGGCATTGTGCCACCTGACCTTAGTCAGCCACTGGAGTGATCCCCGAGGTGAATTTTCTATTTCCCATCCACTCATCAAGATTTCTCTTGAAGAGGGCCAATGAGGTGCTCTGCTTCACATGTATGGGAAGTCTATTCCATAGGATGGGCAGTCTCTGGGTTATGAACCTGTCCCTCCAGCATGCTCTGTTGACTGCAGTAATGAGGTTGAGGTCTCTGGAGCATTTGGTGTGGAGGGATTGGGATTTCTTTAGATGTAGCATTTCTAACAGAGCTGGGTCAGACATGGCTTTGTAAGTCAAGCAGAGATCACCTCTAAGTAGGCGATATGAGACAGAGAATAGTCAGAGTTTTTGAGTCTGTCCATATAGGACAAATGTTTAAGGCCTAAGATCTTCTTTGTGTGGTACTTTTGTGGCCTCTCCAGTTGTTGCAGGTGTTTAGTGAGTTATATGCCAAATGGGGCATTGTACTCAATGATTGGCCTAATGAGGGAAGAGTAGAGGGAGACAATGACCTCTTTCTTCCTGGATGCAAAACCCTTAGTAATGAGATGTGCCACATAGAAGGACTTTCTAACCACAGTAACAATGTGGTGGTCAAAAGAGAGGTTGCTGTCAACCTGTGTTCCCAAATCTCTTATAATGCCTTCTGTGTTCAGTGGACTACCATCAAGGTAATAATTCATGGGAACTGGATTTTTCCCAAAGGGGATGATGACACATTTTTTGGCATTGAGCTTAAGGCCATGGTTGTGACACCAGTTGTTGGTCTCAGTGAGGCCTTTCTGCAGGATGTCAACATCACTTAGGGAGTTAATAATAGCTCCCAACTTGCAATCGTCTGCGAACTTTATCAGCCAGATTCCCCTTGTGTTGGTCTGGACTTCAGAGAAGTAGATACCAAACAGGAGAGGACCCAGGACCAAACCTTGTGGGACTCCACTTGTGACCTGTCAGCAGTCTGACTTGGAGTCAGCTACTTTCACACTGTGGGTTCTACCTGTGAGCCAGTTTGCAACCCACCTAGTGATATAGGGATTGATGCCTAGCTTAGTGAAGTTTTCTGTGATTTCCGAGTGGGGAATGGTAACAAAATCCTTGGCCAGATCAAGGTAGGCTGTATGAACCACCTTGCCTTCATCCACAGCTCTAGTGACTGACTCAAACAAGTTAACCAAGTTGAGCAGGCATGATCTAACCTTCACAAAACCAAACTGTGTAGGATCCAGAGTTTGGAGATTCCCTATATCCTTGTTTATTAGGTCCATGATGATGCGTTCCATAGCTTTGCATATCAGCCTCATCAGGCTAATAGGGCTATAGTTCCCAGGGTTTGCAGCTGCTCCTCCTTTGTGGAGTGGGATGACTGTAGCAGTGCGCCATTTGGTAGGGACAAAGCCTGAGGTGAGGCTGTGATTGAACAGGGCACACAGGTAAGGTGCCAGTTCACTCTGTAGTTCATGTAGCACACAGCCAGGGATATTGTCAGGTCCCATAGAAGCTGTATTCTTGGCCTTGAACAGTGCTGTTTTAACCTGTGCAGCAGTAATACTGGGTGCTTGGCAATCTACTGGTATTGTAACTGGTCCTTGGGGGGGGGATAAAGTTGTCGGCCAGTATATTGGCGATATCTGTTGGCTCGGTATAGGCAGTACCATTGTGCAGTAGCTCAGAGCAAATCTGGGTATTGCTGTGGTTATTCTTTACATAACTATAGAAGGCCTTGTGGTTGTCTTTACTATCTGCTGCAATTCTGTTTTCATAGCTAGCTTTAGAGGATTTGATGAGGGATCTCAACTTTTTGTCGAGGCTGATAAGGGAGTTTTTCCAGTCTTGGGAGTTTACTTTATTCCACATCAGTTTCCTCCTTCTGTTGTATTGTTTGTTTATGGCAGGAAACCGCCAGATTGGCTTCCTTTTTTTGGAGGAGAGCATCTTGGTTCTATTGGGTATGGCAAGATCCATGCATTTGTGTACATGTTTGTACAGTGCATTGTTGTCTGATTTGGTGGTCATGCAACTATTTTCCATTTGCATGGGTGCCGTGAAGTTAGCCACCTCTGGTTTTAGGAGCCCAAAGTTAGCTTTGGAGAAGTTTTTCATGGTGGTTACCTTTGCATGGGGGGTGGGGGTGGGAGGGATGTGGATTTCCAAGGTGATTAGTTTGTGGTTGGATCTAACCAGGAGGGAGTTGGCTATTGGTGTAGAGAAATGGTTGCCCATGTTAGTAATGACCAGGTCAAGGATGTTGCTACCTCTAGGTGGGGTACGAATGAGCTGGTCCAGACCATTGGAATTAATGAATTCCAGGAAACGTTGGACAAGTGTATTGGTGCATGAGTAGTTTTCCCAGTTAATGGAGGGGTAGTTGAAGTCACCCAGTATGAGAGTGTTAGGTTGGACCCTAATATTCTCCAGGGTGCTTAGGAACATGGAGTGTGAGTCTTGGGACATGGTTGGGGACCTATAGCAGGCTACAACCTGAATCACTGTCTTACCCAATGTTAGCTGCACCTGAAGTATCTCAGATGCGTTATGTTGGGCTACCAGTCTGGAGGTGGGTGCATCCTTTATCCTTTATGAATATGGAAACACCACCACCTTTGGGGCTTCAGTCCAAGTTCTGGGGCCGGAAGATGTGGAATGAGTTATAGCCTGCTAGTGCAGGGGTGCTTTCTGGCAAAGCATCAAAGTCTGTCAGTCATGTCATCCCAGGCAGACAGATACTGGATCCCATTAAAATGACACCAGAAACTTAGCTAATTGTTTAAATTAATCATTTTCTGCTTGTACTGTGGTATCATTCTGGGTGATGGTAGGATGCTGCTTAGGGCTAGGGTCATACCCGCCTGAGCCACATAATCCGAGAGCTACTCTATGTACCTTTTCATGTCTATTGTTTGGATAAAAATCCTGTGGACAATAATTCTTTTCCCTGGGAAGTTGCCTGTTGCTTTTTCATTGATGTCTGGATGCCAAAGGTGGGATCAGCACAATGGATGCTGATCTAAAACAACATTGCTTTCATTCTCCACTCCGTCTTCCATTTGGCCTCCTTGTTCTCTTCATGGATCACTTCCTATACTGTTGTTGCTATGGTAACTAACTGATTACTCTAATTACTTCTTGGGGAAGAATAAACCGATTTTCTTTCATAGTCCTCCTTAATTTGCTGTATTTTTTCTTTTGTTTTACTTCTAATAGTAGTCTCATTTTTAATGTCAGTTCTCTCAAACACCTGGTAAAAATCATATTCAAATGCTGGAAATAACAAGTCAGCTTTAATGACCACTAGCAACTCTTCAATTTCAGCCACACTGTTTGCTATATTTTTTAATTGTCCTTAATTAAAGTTGCATCAGTTCAATAAGCATTTAATCAAACAATTCTATTAGATCAGCGTGGAGTACCAAACCCAGAACTAAGCTGTTGAGGTACTCTCACACCCTCAAACTCTTGGGTACCTAGCACACTTCAATACACTGTTTAAAAAAACATTATCCATTTGTAAGTTCTTATATTTCATTAATAATTTTCAAAATGACTAATTTTATCTTTTAAAGTCTTATTAGAGCTATCATACTGTCTATGTTCATTAAATTCTGGAGCTAAGATCCACTTGCAAAAGTGCCATTTGGTAGAATTCCCTGAAATCACACCACCGCTGTCTCTCATCTAGTCAGGATAAAATAGATGAGTCTTTGTGGGTTTTGTTCAAGCAGCTTTATTGTGTACAAACACATCAGGATCGATGCTTAATAACTTTAACTTAGATAAACTTATAAACAAACTAGCTATTACACTCATACATTCTCACTCTCCGTCTGCTCTCTCAAAATGGCACTGAAGCTAGTACATGCTGGCTATTTATATATACGTGCAGACCTTGAAATGTTTCTTAAAGATACAGCACACACACACACACACACACACACACACACACACACACACACACACACACACACACACACACACACACACACACACACACACACACACACACACACACACACACACACACACACGAGCACTATTCTACAACCACTAATAGATTGCAAAGTCCTATAAGTAACTTGCATTGAATTATATCACTACCTATTTTATGTATGTTTGTATTGGCATATATAACGTACAGAAGTGTTTTGCTGTGCATACTGTACACAACTGTACATATACATATATTGTATAGACATACAGATGTGTATATTATTCTACACAGTATAATTCTGACATGTATAACATGCAGAACTGCAATGATGCGCGTGCTGCACAGTATCTTTCTGACATGTATAACATGTAGAACTGTGCCAGTATGTGTGCTGCACAGAATCATTCTAACTTACATTACATGCAGAACTGCAGTGGTGCATGCTGCACAGTATCTTTCTGACATGTATAACATTCCAAATTGTGCCGGTGTGTGTACTGCACAGTATCGTTCTGACATGTATAACATACAGAACTGTGCCAGTATGTGTGCTGTACAGAATCATTCTGACTTGTATTATATTCAGAACTGCAATGGTGTGTGTGCTGTACAGTATCATTCTGACATGTATAACAAGCAGCTGTGTGCTGGTATGTGTGCAGCACAGAATCATTCTGACTTGTATTAATTACAGAACTGCAGTGGTGTGTGTACTGCACAATATCATTCTGACATGTATAACATGCAGAACTGTGGCGGTATGTGTGCTGAACAGAATCATTCTAACTTGTATTATATGTAGAACCGCAATGGTGTGCATGCAGCACAATATCTTTCTGACATGTATAACATGTAAAACTGTGCCGGTATGTGTGCTGCACAGAATCATTCTGACTTGTATTATATGCATAACTGCAACAGTGTGTGTACTGCATAGTATAATTCTGACATGTATAACATGCATAATTGTGCTAGTATGTGTGCTGCACAGAATCATTCTGACTTGTATTCCATGCAGAACTGCAGCGGTGTGCATGCTGTACAGTATCATTCTGAGGTTTACATTTGAAATTCCGAGGGAAGGTTCCACGACCGCTGGTTGTCGAATTACAGATGACTGACCTGTGTTACCATTCCTTCAGTTGTGCGAGTCCTGGTTCAGTGAATGCACAGTGCATTCACACAGATGAGGTCAATCTTGTAACTAGAGATCACAGTGCATGGAGATCAGGAAATTTACCCTTTTCCTCACTGTAGTGTGATCTTGGAGTTGGAATATATAATGTGCAGGGGTTGTGGGGAGGTGCATCCCCCCATGGGGGTACAGGGGAGCTTGCTCCCCTGCAAAATAATCATATTATGTGTTGTGCAGTGTTGGATTGCATTCTATAGATGTTGAAAAAGTTCAGATTCACAACACGATGTGTGTTTGTGACATTCTGACATTCTTGACATTCTGTGTTCAACATTTTAGTCCACATTTAAGGTAAGAATGTCTTTTGTGTGTCGACTATTTGATAGTAAACCTCATTCTGACAGGTATAACATGCAGAACTGTGCCAGTTTGCGTGCTGCACAGTATCATTCTGACATGTATAACATCCAGAACTGTGCTTGCATGTGTGCTGCACAGTATCATTCTGACATGTATAACATCCAGAACTGTGCTTGCATGTGTGCTGCACAGTATCATTCTGACATGTATAACATCCAGAACTGTGCTTGCATGTGTGCTGCATAGTATCATTCTGACATGTATAACATCCAGAACTGTGCTTGCATGTGTGCTGCACAGTATCATTCTGACATGTATAACATCCAGAACTGTGCTTGCATGTGTGCTGCATAGTATCATTCTGACTTGTATTATATGCAGAACTGTATTGGTGTGTGTGCTGCACAGTATCATTCTGACATGTATAACATCCAGAACTGTGCTTGCATGTGTGCTGCATAGTATCATTCTGACTTGTATTATATGCAGAACTGTATTGGTGTGTGTGCTGCACTGTATCATTCTGACATGTATAACATCCAGAACTGTGCTTGTATGTGTGCTGCACAGTATCATTCTGACATGTATAACATCCAGAACTGTGCTTGTATGTGTGCTGCACAGTATCATTCTGATATGTATAACATCCAGAACTGTGCTTGTATGTGTGCTGCACAGTATCATTCTGATATGTATAACATCCAGAAATTTGCTTGTATGTGTGCTGCATAGTATCATTCTGACTTGTAGTACATGTAGAACTGCATTGGTGTGGATGCTGCACAGTATTGTTCTGACTTGTATTACATGCAGAACTGTGCTGGTATGTGTGCTGCACAGTATCATTCTGACTTATATTACATGTAGAACTGTGCCAGTGTGCATGCTACACAGAATCATTCTGACTTGTATTACATGCAGAACTGTGCTGGTGTGTGTGCGGTACAGAATCGTTCTGACATGTGTAATATGCAGAACTGTGCTGGTATGTGTGCTGCACAGAATTGTTCTGACTTGTATTATACGAAGAACTGTGCTGGTGTGTGCTGCACAGAATTGTTCTGACATGTATAACATGCAGAACTCTATCAGTATCATTCTTCACAGAATCATTCTGTCAAGTAAAACTTGCAAAACTGTACCAGTGTATGTGCAGCACAGAATTATTCTGACATGTATAACATGCAGAATTGTATCAGTGTGCATGCTGCACAGAATCCTTCTGACGTATAATATGCAGAACTGTATCAGTGTGGGTACTGCACAGAATCATGCTAACATGTACAACATAAACAATTGTGCTTCTATGCATGCTGCTTAGAATCATTCTGACTTGAATTACATGCAGAACTGTGCTGGTATTGTGCTGCACAGAATCATTCTGATATATAACATGTAGAAGTGTGCCAGTGTGTGTGTGCTGCAATGAATCATTCTAACATGTTACATGCAGAACTGTACAGGTGTGTAAGATGCACAGAACTGTTCTGGCATATATAACATGCAGAACTGAGCCACTGTGTGTGCTGCACTGAATCATTCTGATATGTATATCATACAGAATGGTGCCAGGGTGCTTGCTACACAAAATCATTCGGACATGTATAACATGCAGAACTGTGCCAGTGTGTATGCTACACAGCATCATTCTGAGATGTATAACATAGGTTCATAGGTAGGTACTAGGCTATCTGTCCAAGGGCATTTATAAGCCTAGCCAGAATGTGTTGGCTTTCGCCTCCCTTTTAGATTAGTTTCCTGAGCCTCTGAGAACTGTGCCAGTATGTGTGCTGCATAAATTCGTTCTGACACATAACATAGAGAACTGTGCCGGTGTGCATGCTGCAGAGATTTGTTCTGACATGTATAACATACAGAACTGTGCCAGTATGTGTGCTGCATGGAATCGTTCAGACATGTACAACATGCAGAACTGTGCTGGTGTTCATGCTACACAGATTCGTTCTGGCATGTATAACATACAGAACTGTGCCAGTGTGCATGCGGCACAGATTAATTCTGGCATGTATAATATGTAGAACTGTGCCAGTGTGCATGCTGCAGAGATTCACTCTGACATGTCTAACATACAGAAATGTGCCGGTGTGTGTGCCGCACAGAATCGTTCAGACATTTAAAACATGCAGAACTGTGCCAGTATGTGTGCTGCACAGATTCATTCTGACATGTATAATATGCAGAATTGTGTGTGCATGCTGCACAGATTCACTCTGGCATGTATAACATACAGAACTGTGCCGGTGTGTGTGCTGCACAGAATCCTTCTGACATGTATAACATACAGAACTGTGCCAGTATGTGTGCTGCACAAATTTGTTCTGACATGTATAATATGCAGAATTGTGTCGGTGTGTGTGCTGCACAGATTCACTCTGGCATGTATAACATACAGAACTGTGCCGGTGTGTGTACTGCACAGAATCCTTCTGACATGTATAACATACAGAACTGTGCCAGTATGTGTGCTGCACAAATTCGTTCTGACATGTATAATATGCAGAATTGTGTCGGTGTGTGTGCTGCACAGATTCACTCTGGCATGTATAACATACAGAACTGTACCAGTGTGTGTGCTGCACAGATTTGTTCTGACACATAAAATAGAGAACTGTGCCAGTGTGCGTGCTGCACAGGTTCACTCTGGCATGTATAACATACAGAACTGTGCCGGTGTGTGTGCTGCACAGATTCACTCTGGCATGTATAACACAGAACTGTGCCGGTGTGTGTGCTGCACAGAATCCTTCTGACATGTATAACATACAGAACTGTGCCAGTATGTGTGCTGCACAAATTCGTTCTGACATGTATAATATGCAGAATTGTGTCGGTGTGTGTGCTGCACAGGTTCACTCTGGCATGTATAACATACAGAAATGTGCCGGTGTGTGTGCTGCACAGAATCGTTCTGACATTTTTAACAGGCAGAACTAATCCAGTGTGTGTGTTGCACAGAATCACGTTTATGTAAGAGTTAGGCTCACATTTACATTTCTGGTTAAATCAGTATGACTAACAACACCAGACAATACTTGCTTACATTTTCTAAATGTGAATGTCTAGCTGGACCTAGTCCATTTTTAGTAGGGTCCCAGGAAAAAAGCTCCAAACTATGAACATTTGAGACAGACACAATGTACAAAAACAGATTATTGCAGGCTCTTAATTTAAGAGAATAAGATCCAAGACTCCAACATTTTTAAACAGTGGGTAATATATAATTTATAAAAATAATAGTTACATGATAACTGGTGCAAGGAGATATGATATAATGCAACGTGTAGGAATAAGGGACCATTTCTCTGACTGCATATGCTAAGCAGTACAAAAATGCAACAAAGAAACAAAGAAGAGATAATTAAGTTAAATACGTAGCAGAATGTAGGTTCACTGAAGTCAAATAAAGCAGCTGTTTCACTGACATACAGGGATAAAGCACTGACTATACCTGACTTGGTTTCAATTAGTGGCTCAAGCAACTGATGGAATGGCAGTGAGACAGAGCAGAGATGGCTGTTACCGTCCCAAGAGGAGGATTGTCTTGAGGGTGTTCCCTACACAATAATCCCTGGTGTAGGATGGGGACATGAGGAAGGGGCAGAGTCCTAAGAGAGATTAGATTCGGGACACTGACCGAGTTGCTGCAGAAGTGGGGTGATATGCATACCTCTCAAACTCTTACAGCAAGAAATCTGGACAAAGCCATAAATAAAAGTGGGACAAAGGCCCAAAAGTAGGGACAGTTTTTAATATTGCTCTTACAAACTTAAACAGTTGATAGAATAACAGGTTTTGCATTAGCATGAATTTTCTGAAGGGTATGAAGTCTAAAACTCAAATGTCTGTCTTTATTTTCTAACTTCAGTCTTTAATGATTTGCCACTAATTTGGCAGAAAACCACAGTTTTATAAAAAAATGGGCCAAAAATATGAAGCAAAAATCTGGAGATTCTGCGAAAATCTGTACAGTTGAGAGGTATTATATATGTCACCATATCACCATTGCCCATTCTATGGAAGCTACCAAGAGACCACAGGGGAAAAGTGAATAGAATAGTACATAACATGAAAAATCCCCCAGAAGATGAGATGACAAGACCACCCCCTCCATGCCCTTGGGATCTGCGCCACAGATAATGAGAAGGCTACAATACCCAAGTAACGGATGTGGTGCACTAGACTAGGGTGCGGTAAGATGATGCAAGGGATCCCTCACAAAAGTCAAAGCAGAAATGGTAGTTGATCAGACAGCAGGCAGAGATATATAGTCACAGCAGGCATGCAATTCCTTTGTTTCAATGTGTGACAAAGTAGTTTTTTAGTTTATGTTTAAAGGCAAATTTCTGTGAGGGTCTCAGAATATCTAAGAATGACAGGAACAAGTTGCATATTGACAATAACAGTAATCAGTGATTGAATGTGTGGTGTTTACCAATAATTTGCAATAGAAAACCCTGCACTGTGCAGTACTAAGTAGCCTTACACTGCTGTGGCCACAAGAGGACACTGCTGACCACTGCAGACTAGGAAATAAGCACAGACACCACAAAGCTTTCACAGCATTAGAATCACTGGTCCATAACAATGTACACAGAGAAGCCAGGGTACGTTTGTGAGGGGTTTGTCTGGTTAACTACAGTTTACTTTTCTAATGCTGTTTTCTCCTGCTTGCCTGCCGAATAAGCCCTGCATTCATCAGAATTATGCATTCAGGAAATCAATGGAGATTTTGTGGCCTGTTTTCACATGCTGTTTGCAATTATTTCATGTAAAATGCAGTGAGAGAACAGTATAGTTGTTTTCTCCTTCTCAGTTCAATATTGCGTATAGATGCAGATACAGAGAGCAGACAACATGTGAAAGGTTCTTTTAGGCTGGTGCTTCTTTTCTGAACATTTCCCTGAGCTCAGAGCAGTGCATGACAGAACCCAAAGTGTAACTTATAATTCCTTTGACACAATGACACTGGGATATAGTTTTCTTTAAGTGGAAAGATCACATAATCATGGCAAATCTGAATTTAACAAGATCAGTGCCACTATAAACATTCAATACGGGGTCCTAGTGTCACATTTGACCATAAATGGACTAGCACCATTTTAAATTTTCTTTGTTTTTTTCCTGAGGTTTTCTCTCAGGTCCTCTGCTGAAAATGGGCATTTCAGTTCCCAGATAGACTTTCCCAGTAAATGAAAGCAAATAAAATAAAAATAATAAATAAATGGTCAATATTGACCCACGTGCCATGACTGAATATAACTGGACCAGCATTACTGTTAACAGTCAATATGGGCCCATAGTGCAAAAGTCGGACATAAATGGACCAGCTCTATTGTAAACAGTCATAATGGGCCTGTGGTGCCATGGACAAACATAACTGGGCCAGCACCACTGTAATCAGCACAAAGAGCCATGATGACTGTTTTGGAGGTATGGAGTGTTTATTGATCACAAGCCACTCATTTGGGAATATATTCCAGATCATCAGTAAGTACATTTATTTCATATGCAGATTTCTGAGTGGAAGAGAGTTAGGGTTGTGTGTTTTTAACAAAGCAGTGGTAGCAGAAACCTCTACCCATACAATGTATCTCAAAGGAGACATACAAAGAGAACAAAATAGGACTAAACACTGAAGCCTATGTAACAATAGGGGTGAGACAGTATGAATAAAAAGTGTTGTGACACCCAAAACTGCCCTCTGTGGCTGAATGGACAGGGAAGAGGTAAAACAGTCAAGGACAATTCCTCTGGCACTGCAGTAATACTGAAAATAATCCAAAGCTGATGCTATAGTCCAGTTTACCTTCATAACGCCAATCTCACTATGGTCAACCACGCTGCCACGAATACTGAAGTGCGAATGTCCCGAACATCGAATGCCACATATCCGAACGGCAAAATCTCGCCCCTTTTTTGACCCATGGTAGCACTGATTTGGAGGTGTGGCGTGGCTGGAATTGTCGAAATTCGACATTTATTCGACTTTTTAAAAGTTTTGTGGTTCTGGTTTCATGGAAACGGTTTGACGATGTGGTCGTATGATCAACGATATGAAGGTAAACCTATAGTCCATCATGTTAAATGCTGATGAGACATCAAGCAGAAATAAAATCATACAGCAGAACTGATCCCTCACCAACAGCCAGTTGTTAACTACCCTTATCAGGTACTCATCTCAGTGGTGCGCCTTGTCAGGGCCCATCTCAGTGGTGTGCATTGTCAGGGCCCATCTCAGTGGTATGATTTTATCAGGGCCATCTCAGTGGTAGACCTTGTCAGGGTCATCTCAGTTGCAGACTTTGTCAGGGTCATCTCAGTACAATCTGTCAGGCCTCATCTTGGTGGCCTACATTTTCAGGTCTTTTCAGTATTACACCTTTTCAGGATCATTTCAGTGGTAGGATATGTCAGGGTCCATCTCAGTGGTATGCCTTGTCAGGGTCGTCTCAGTGGTAGTCCTTTTCAGGGCCCATCTGAGTGGTACTTCTTATCAGGGCCCATCCTTGTGGTATACTTCATCAGGTCATCTCAGTGGTACACCTAGTCAGGCCTGTTTCAGTGGTACCTCTTGTCCGGGCCTATCCCAGTAGTATGCCTCCTTGTCAGACCCATAAAAGTGGTACTTCTTATCAGGGCCTATCCTAGTAGTATGCCTCCTAGTCAGGCCCAGGTCAGTGGTACTTCTTATCAGAGCCTATCCTAGTAGTATGCCTCCTTGTCAGGCCCATCTTGGTGATGCTTCTTGTTAGGGCCTATCTCAGTAGTATGCCTCCTTGTCAGGTCCATCTCAGTGGTACTTCTTGTCAGGGACTATCTGAATAGTATGCCTCCTTGTCAGGCCTGTCTCAGTTGTGTGCCTTGTCAGTTCCATCTAAGTGGTATATCTTGCCAGGGACCATCTCAGTGGTACGCCTGGTCAGGGCCATCTCAGTGATGTGCTTCATCAGGGCCATCTTTGTGGGTGCTCTTGTCAGCGCCATTTTCATACCTCTCAACTGTCTAGATTTTTTCGTTATATTTTTGGTTTGTAGCTCATTAAGTCTGTGGTTCTCTGGCAAATCACTAAGGAATAAGTCACTAAATAATGACATAAACTTGAATTTCAGACTTCATATCTTTCAGAAAATGCATACTAACACAAATCCTTTTATTCCAGAAACTTTCTAAGTTTATAATAGCAATATTAAACATTTGTCCTTATTTTTGCGCCTTTGTTGCCCATTATTTTAGTCTTTGTCCAGATTTCTTGTCCTAAGAGGGTGAGACTGTCACAAAAGGAAATACTGTCAACCTAGCTGTCTGGAATTTTGTAAATAACTCAATGTCATGTGAATATTAATATTATTTATATATAAATGTGACAGAGGGAGATACTGCCAGCACAGCTGTCTGGAATTTTGTAATTGGTTATGTGCATTTGTGAATATCAATATGATTCATATGCCTGTGTTACAAATTAATTAGAACTGTATGTTATGTGTTTATTAAACTGCTGGTACAGAACTGTGTGTGAAAAGGGTTTGTACAGTACTGAGCTTAAGGATGTATCCACAGTGTGCTGGAAAAGAACAGAAATGCATATAAAACTATTGTACCTGTGTAAATGTATATGTTTTAATAGTGGAAAGTAGAACATAGAGGGTTAACTTGCAAAACTTCAGTAAAATAGTTGAAATTACCCTTTTCAGCCACATGCCATAAAAGAGTTGTTATCTTTCAGTTTCAGTGGAGCAAGGGGACAAGATGTCTAAAACTAGGGAACCTTCTGCATTGTTTTGTAAGTGTTTTATTGTTTTATGTCTTCCAGCAGTTGCAAACATCTGAAGGCTATGTATTTTCACAGGGAGATGCTAAATGCTAGCAGTTTCTAGCAATGGTTGTTGAACCTGGGAACTGAAGTCAGGTGACAAAGAGTGATGTCATGCTGCAAGTATCCTAGCAGCAATATTTGATATTAATTTAAGAACTCTCTGAGAGAGTGACTGTGCATTTTGTATCTGTCCTTGACCTGACAACAACATCAACTAGAAGATCCGTTCACCGCACTTGTATTGCTGTAATAGTAAGTTTCTAGGATATAGTAAGTTTTTTAGATATAGTTAGGAATATTGTAAAGATTAATTTAGATGTTTTTCTGTATCTATTTGAGACTGTCCTGCAATGTTGTTTTAAATATTTCCTGTGATTTTGAACTCTGGAAGTTACTGTGATTATTTACTGAGTATTTTCTTGTTCTTTTATTATTTATTATTAAATATATTTAAACATATCTTTGTGGCTGATATTTGTGAGACATATTTAAGCTCTGAGGGTACTTTCATATTTATTTGGTGGCACTGTACAGGCCACTCCTAATAGCCTTGCTCTTGGTCAAACTACCATTTGTATTAATATTAATACTGCACAGTAGGATTGACCACCCCTTGCTAAGGGCCTTAAAGTAGCTGATAAGAGTTGGCTCGTGGCAGTGATAACTACCGTATAGTCTGGGCAGAAGGGGGCATAGCTAGTAAACCTGTGCCAAACTTTCCCACGTGTGTGTGTGTGTGTGTGTGTGTGTGTGTGTGTGTGTGTGTGTGTGCTCGTGTCAGCTACTTGGGCAGGGACACAAAACACTGGTTGGACAGAGAGGCTTCTGGAGGTTTTGGCTTGATCAGTTGACTGACATCTTAACCCTATAGCTGTGCCAGGGGGGATTCTTATTGGGGATCTGGAGAAAGAGGTAGAAACCAGCCCCAGACTGACTGTGGTCTCTGCATGCTCTTAAGGGAAATTGTACTTTACTGTGTGTGTACTTGTCATCCTCCCAATGTGGACGCCCCTCACTGGTGCTCGTGGTAAAGATTGAGGCTCCTTGATTACTGGGCCAGTGCTGGTGCATCACAGAGACATATGGCGATCTTAGTGGTAGGTCTTGTCAGGGTCATCTCAATTTTGTGCCTGGTCAAGGGCATCTCAGTGGTATGCCCTGACCAAAACAGACTGGAAAGACTCATAGAAGCTATATATGAATCACAGAGGTAATTTCTCTTAAGAGGAGAACCCAGCTCTGCATGCACCACCTTCACCAGCACCTCTGTTAAATGAGATACTTGAAAGTGGGCTGCCTTTAATCACTGACTTCTTTACAATCAAAACAGTACAAAACACTAGCCAGTCAACCTCAAAAGATTACCTCTTACTCAAATTTCCAGGTCTCAACTCAGGGATCAACTACAAAGACAATCCTGTTGCAAATGTCCCAGTACCGGGCACATTACATAATTCTGTGAATTTCAGCAACATCTGAGGGTAACCACATCACCATACTTCTATAACCCTTGAGGCACTTTCTACAGTATTCTCCTTCTTATGCTCCAAGTCCCCCTCCATTAGTATACCCCTACTAACCCTCTACCCACCCTGTTCCCTTAATACCCTCCCAGCTCTCACCTTATACCCCTTGTTTCTCTACATGTTCCTCATGGGTATCCCCCCCGGTGGAATCATTGCTGTCTTCTTTATTTAGGACACACTGACCCTTGTTCGCTCTGTACAGCAGCTATAAATTAACTTGTTATTATAATGTTTCCCTTTTAAAATCTTGTTTCTAATCTTACTGTTAATAAGATTCTGCTCACATGACTGTTTTAACCACTGTCATCCTGTCTGCAATTGTACCAATGAGATGGCCCTGAGAAGGTATTTATTTCATCATTTTTATTGTCTGTCTTTCTCCAGGACTGGAACTGGTACACACTTTACCCAGTAAACAAACTGCATGTAAATCAATAAATAAAAATTAATACATAAATAAAGAGAACAGCCAAAAAATCCTGCATATAAGAAAAGATAAGACAGTCTAGTATACAACTGGGTTCAACACCTCCACTCAAGAATGCAGCAGGTTGGGGGGTTCTGAAGTCTACAAGTAAATGAGTGCATGTTGGAAACAAAGGAGGGGAATAAAATCACTTTACTCAGCAAAAACAAGCTCACCCAAACTCCATGACTATAAAAACTCCCCAGAAACAGATGTTTCCCCTCTGAGCACAACATGCAGGATGACCAATCAGATCAAAGGGCAGCACTTGTTAGGCCAGTTCACATTATTTAACAGAAAAGACCTTCTGGGTGACAAGACAGGCTGGCCAGACCTCCTCTGGCAGATGTCCACTAACAGACGAATATTTGTCCAGCTGACATCTGTCCCCAAACAGATGGGTCTGATGCCATGGTATGCAAGCCTTTATGAAGCCCTCCTGAGTATATGGAGTTCAGAACTGCACCATGGGTTATGCGCCACAGAGTGGACAGTTCATGCATGGATGCATGGCAAGGAGAAATAATATCCAGGGAAGACATCAGGGCCTGAAGTCCATCTGGGTCATGTACACTGCTCTTTTGAGGCATCCGGTGTAAGAGATGATACAGCAGTTCTGGAGTGGGCAGACTAAATATCCTGTGTTCCACCAAGGCTGGTCCAAACAGTTAAGTCATCTGCCATGGTACCCAGCTAGGAAATCAAATCCAGAGCTTGTCCATGTTGATAGTCAGTAAAAGTAACCACATGGGCAAACTTGAGGCCCTTCATAATGTAGATGGATTATTTTACAAGAGGTATGATTCCCTTCCCCACTTTGATGTTGAAATCATCCATTATTATCCAGCTGGGTAAGACTAACCTGAGACATTAAAAAGTCTGTACACTGTTCAAGGTACATCTTCAGACAACTGCATTAAAAAGTCTGTACACTGTTCAAGGTACATCTTCAGACAACTGCATTAAAAAGTCTGTACACTGTTTAAGGTACATCTTCAGACAACTGCATTAAAAAGTCTGTACACTGTTTAAGGTACATCTTCAGACAACTGCATTAAAAAGTCTGTACACTGTTCAAGGTACATCTTCAGACAACTGCATTAAAACGTCTGTACACTGTTCAAGGTACATCTTCAGACAACTACATTAAAAAGTCTGTACACTGTTCAAGGTACATCTTCAGACAACTGCATTAAAAAGCCTGTACACTGTTCAAGGTACATCTTCAGACAACTGCATTAAAAAGTCTGTGCACTGTTCAAGGTACATCTTCAGACAACTGCATTAAAACGTCTGTACACTGTTCAAGGTACATCTTCAGACAACTACATTAAAAAGTCTGTACACTGTTCAAGGTACATCTTCAGACAACTGCATTAAAAAGTCTGTGCACTGTTCAAGGTACATCTTCAGACAACTGCATTAAAAAGTCTGTACACTGTTCAAGGTACATCTTCAGACAACTGCATTAAAAAGTCTGTGCACTGTTCAAGGTACATCTTCAGACAACTGCATTAAAAAGTCTGTGCACTGTTCAAGGTACATCTTCAGACAACTGCATTAAAAAGTCTGTACACTGTTCAAGGTACATCTTCAGACAACTGCATTAAAAAGTCTGTACACTGTTCAAGGTACATCTTCAGACAACTGCATTAAAAGTCTGTGCACTGTTCAAGGTACATCTTCAGACAACTGCATTAAAAAGTCTGTACACTGTTCAAGGTACATCTTCAGACAACTGCATTAAAAAGTCTGTACACTGTTCAAGGTACATCTTCAGACAACTACATTAAAAGTCTGTACACTGTTCAAGGTACATCTTCAGACAACTGCATTAAAAAGTCTGTACACTGTTCAAGGTACATCTTCAGACAACTGCATTAAAAAGTCTGTGCACTGTTCAAGGTACATCTTCAGACAACTGCATTAAAAAGTCTGTGCACTGTTCAAGGTACATCTTCAGACAACTGCATTAAAAAGTCTGTACACTGTTCAAGGTACATCTTCAGACAACTGCATTAAAAAGTCTGTACACTGTTCAAGGTACATCTTCAGACAACTGCATTAAAAAGTCTGTACACTGTTCAAGGTACATCTTCAGACAACTGCATTAAAAGTCTGTACACTGTTCAAGGTACATCTTCAGACAACTGCATTAAAAAGTCTGTACACTGTTCAAGGTACATCTTCAGACAACTGCATTAAAAAGTCTGTACACTGTTCAAGGTACATCTTCAGACAACTGGATGGATGGTATAAGAGAAGGTATCCACAGTTTGTTCCTCTGCTCATCGCTGGGTGGGTGGTAGACGGGGCAGCAGTTTCAGTTGGTTCCTGTACTCATTACTCAGTGAATGGCAGATGAGGGGGTGCCCACATTTGCTTCTGAACCCATTATCGCATTATCTGGCTGATGGTAGACGGAGAAGCACCCACAACTGCTAAACTTACCTCATCAGGTGGAAGGTTACAAAGGAAAGCTGTGGGCATAGCTTAAGCCCTAACAGAATGAGCCCTTGGTGGGACAGAAAGCTGCCTGCCTGCTGATGTGTAACACACTGAGACCTTGGTGGGACAGAACGCTGCCTGCCTGCTGATGTGTAACACACTGAGACCTTGGTGGGACAGAACGCTGCCTGCCTGCTGATGTGTAACACACTGAGCCCTTGGTGGGGCAGAAAGCTGCCTGCCTGCTGATGTGTAACACACTGAGCCCTTGGTGGGGCAGAAAGCTGCCTGCCTGCTGATGTGTAACACACTGAGCCCTTGGTGGGACAGAAAGCTGCCTGCCTGCTGATGTGTAACACACTGAGCCCTTGGTGGGGCAGAAAGCTGCCTGCCTGCTGATGTGTAACACACTGAGCCCTTGGTGGGACAGAAAGCTGCCTGCCTGCTGATGTGTAACACACTGAGCCCTTGGTGGGACAGAAAGCTGCCTGCCTGCTGATGTGTAACACACTGAGCCCTTGGTGGGACAGAAAGCTGCCTGCCTGCTGATGTGTAACACACTGAGCCCTTGGTGGGACAGAAAGCTGCCTGCCTGATGATGTGTAACACACTGAGCCCTTGGTGGGACAGAAAGCTGCCTGCCTGCTGATGTGTAACACACTGAGATGCAATCAGAGATCTATTTTGCCAGCGTAATCTTAGTAATTTTTTGAGCAAGTCTAGTTGTGGAAAAACTGATAAAGAGTGGTTCATCTTTTCTGAAAGCTTTTATGCATTCCAAAGAAAACCTTAATTGTGTGTGAACATCCAGAAAATGCAGCAAATACCTTACTTTGTTAGAGCATTTAAAAAAAAATACTATTAAGTGAATGGCCACCTTGGACATAAAGGATGGTTATGTCTTAAAGGTGATGTACATATACTGAGAAGACAGAGTCTGAAGCTCAGAAACTATTCTTGCCAAGGTAGTTGCCACTAACAGGTCAGTTTTCCATGATAAGAACATAAGATCAGATGAAACTGCTGGTTCATAAAGAGGTCTAGTTAAGCTCTTATTCACAAAGTTAAGATCCCAGGCCAGAGCTGGCTTAACAACTGGGGTCTGAAATAAAAAATTATTTTGATAAAAGCCTTATATGTTAGGTGTACAGCCAGTGAATGAGATGGGAAACCATCAAGAAAGCTGGAAATTACTGCTAGATGTACTTTAACTGAGGATTATCTCGGTCCTTTGTTGTACAGTTCTCCTCTAATGGCGCCAGAACTAGCAAAATGTTTCTGGCAGAAGTTCACATGGAATATTTTTTTCCATTTAGCCTTATAAATTCTCCTAGTTGAGGTTGACTGAGCGGCAGTAATTAGCTTAACAACTTCTGGAGGGAACTGAAAGTTCCTAGCTATTATGGGAACTGGAGAAACCAAGTGGGTAATTGAAGGGACTGAATGTCTGGAGAGGCCGTACAGATGGATGGCTTTTCAGAGCTGAGCTCTGCAGGAGAAGAAGGGGTTTCTTCTTCATATGAGGCCACTGCAAGGGAAGCCACATGTGGTAAGGCCAGAAGGATGCTCTGAGAATGAGCTGAGCCCTGCAAGTGCTGGCCTTTTGTAACAGTCTTGGTACCAGGGGAGGAGGAGGATAAGTATAGAAGAGACTGGGGGGGGGGGGGGTCAATCATGGGAGAATGCATCTCACCTGGGGGGTGGGGACAATCATAGGAGAATACTTCTCACCTGTGGGGTGCCAATTATAGGAAAATGCATATAAGTACAGAGGAGACCTAGCGGGGCAATCATGGGAAAATGTGTATAAGTATAGAGGAGATCTGGGGTGGGCAAAAATGGAAGAATGTGTCTCACGTGGTGGAGCCAATCATGGGAGAATGCATATAAGTATAGAGGAGACCTGGGGGGCCAATCATGGGATAATGTGTTTCTGGGTATCTGTCCACATGGTTGATGTGTTCCTTGGAAATTAAGGCGGCAATTCTTTCTTGTGGTAGGACTGCCAACTGTCTCTGTGTGTTTATGTGACAGCCTATGAAAATGAGATCTTATGAATGCTCCAGTTGGGACTTGTCTATGTTTGCTATTATCCCCAAAGACAGGTAGATTCAGAGCACGTGCTGCCTTGCTAGTACATGCAGATCCACAGACAGGGCTGCCAGATCTGGACTGCTAAAAGTTATATGTGTGTTGTGACTGCAGCCATATATTGGGTGAACACTCAGGGGGCTGTGCAGAGACCAAACAGTAAAGTCCAAAATTAAAAATGATCTGATCTGGAGGTGATGAAATATACTTGATGCCTTGTCAATTTTTCCATGTAGGTAGGCAACTTGAAGATCTAGAGAGACTATCCAATTGCCTGCCTGAAGGCACAGCAGTATGGACTGCACCATGGCCATCTGGAAAGGCTCCTTTACAAAATGGTTGAGCCGTCTAAGACTGAGTATCAGCTTAAGGTCCATGGTCTTTTTGAGCACTAGGAGGAATCAAGTTCAATATGGATCCTCTCTGGTCTGGTGGGACCTCTTGGATTGCTGTCTTGCTGAGGAGGATCTGAATCTCCTTTAGAGCTGCTTCCCTTTGTCTGGGTGGTACAGATTGGGCTTGGGAAGCCTGAATTAGGGGTATTTTTAGAAAAAGGAATGAAGTAGCATCTGGAAATTATTCTTCTTACCCACAAGACCATCATAATGGCTATCCTGTCCAGACTGTGTAAAGAGAGATGGCCCACGACTGCTTCCAGAGGGAAACAGTCAGGCAAACCTTCAAGGACCACAGCAGCAAAACCCTTGAAAGGGCCCCTACCTCCCTGGTTGTTCGGGCCACCTCTTCCTCTGAGGCAGCATCTCAAATGAAATTCCTCTCTGGCCTGGGAATCACTGTGCTGCTGGTGTCTGTGGTGGGGCTGCTGGGATTTATGAAAACATAAGTTTCTTGCTCCTTTCTGGTTCTGCTGAAAAGTCCTTTGTGGGAAGACAAACTTATCTCCCACAACAGTGAATGTCTTGCTCTTTGCTGACAGGTAGATAGCCTCTCTTTAACTTGTTGCCTGAACAGCAAATTGCTGTCAAAGGGGGCACTGATGAAAGACACTTTGAAATGATATGTGAAGTCTGTGAGCACATCCAGGCCTGTCTCCTTATAGTCAGACCTGATCCTGTTGCCCTAGCTGCCCTGTCCATTGCATCACATCATGTATGAGATGCATGATCAGAGAAAAGATAGTTCTCATGGTACCCACCTGGGTTTCCAATTGGGATGAGAGATTCCTGGTTGTCAGCTATTTCAGATTTTTTTTGGCACTTCTTCTCTGAAAACAAACCATATGGGCCAAGTAGCTCAATGCTCTGATAGAAATCTTACTGGACAAATAGACACTCTTCCCCAATCTATCCTTCATCCTAGATTCTGTATTTGGACTGCGGGTAGCCTAAGCGTCTTTTGGGATGCCCTTTTTGGTAACTGCAGCTACAACTATGGAGTCATCAAGAGGCCTCTTGCTTCAGTAAGGGCTGTCTTTGGTGTCACAAAGGACTCGGTCGGGCTTCCTTTGAATAGACTCAACTACATCTGACTCCTTCTAAGCATTATTACAGACCTTATCTAGCAGTTTGTCTGAGGGGAGGTATTATACATGTTGCTGAAGGAGAGGAGTGTTAGGACTCTTGTAAGATTTGTTCTTCTGGGGAAGTGGGGTCTTCCAGCCATGATCCCCTCCGCCTCATCATTTCCAATATCTCACTGAAGGATGTATCTTCTGGAGGGGATTTGGGAGAGCCTCCTTCTCGTTCAGTTCTCTATTCAGAGTAGAAGACTTTTAGGGGAAGTTTGAGTGCTTCCTCTTACACTTTCACTTCCGGGGGGTGGGGGTGGGGGTGGGATGGAAGCCCTCATTTGAACATCCCTGGGAAGAGTGTTCTTCAGATCTTGCCAGCCTAGGCCTAGTACTTCTCTAGTCCTATGAAAGCCTGGATGATGGTTGACTCATAGTCCCAACTTCTGGGGAATCTCAGGGTGGAACTGGGGCTGCTGACATAATGGGTGTGAAACAGCTAATTGTAGCTCCCTTCCATATCATGGAATCCACCAAAGTACCATCGGGGACCACAAGGTCAAAATTTGTGCTGAAGTTAACAAATCTGCCCAGAAAGTTGACACTAAGGGCTCAGAAGATGAGACCAAGCTGAGAACCTTCAGCCCTGAGACATCAACCACCAAATGCTCTGACACTAAGAACAACACTGACACAGTTGGTAACATTCCTCTTGGTGCAGGACATCCAGTGATGACCACCAAGAACTTGGCAACAGTCGGTGCTGAAGGTTACAGCATCGATGCTACTGGCGTTGAAACCAATGGTGTGGGAGATATGAGGTCAGTCTGCAACAAAGAATTTGACATAACAGTCAGTGCTGGTTCTGTTACTGCCAGTGCCAAACCTGGGTCTGGAGGAGGAATGGTCATAAGGGAGGCTGGTGGTACTTTTTGACCTGCAGTAGGAAATGTTGGGGTAGCGATGACATTGTCTCCAAGCTCGGTCATGACAAAGGCTGACATCATGTACTCCAAACTGACTTGTGTATCTCCTGAAGGATCCGCGAGCATGAACAGCAGCAACACAAGCAGGGCCAGAAGAAATCAAGAGTTCATTTTCTGAAAAAAAGCTACCTGTGCACCATCTCTGTGTCTAGCCCTCCACAGCACCTGTGGACTTCCCTAACTGAGGGGATGAAGGCTTCATGCAGGTGGTCAGACTGGTTGTCTCTCTCCACAGGAAGAAAGGGTCGATACCCTGGGTGTCTTGGCAGGAGTGAGATTCTCTAATACTGGCTGGTGCCAACACAGCTCCTGTCACTGTAGATTCCCAGAGAAGAATATTCTTGACAACAAACTTGTTCTTGCATTCTGTGAGAGTCTGGGAACTAAAATTTCAACAGATGGTGCAATTGCTCAACAAGTGGGATGCTCCTAAACAGATCAGACACAAATCATGTGTGCCTCGAGGGGGAATTTTATGCCCACAACTCTTACATTTATGAACCCTGTCTTGCCTTCTTTATCCATGTCTCCAAGAAATTCAATCACCAAAAAAACTAGCAAGGCAATAGCTGCCACTACACATCACCAATGATATAGGTTCATAGGTTTACTTTAGAAAGGAAAAAAAATATTTCAATAAACCAACTACTAACTTGAGAAGTAGTTGCCAGCAATATTATATAAGAAAAGGAACCAAAGATTTCAGGACAAAGATAGGACCAATGGCCCAATATGTGACAGGATAGGGAGTGGGATGGGAGAACACTGAGGGAAAAAAGCAAACAAGTCAAAGAAAAGCTGTATGGAAGTGGACACTAATCAGAAGATGCTATTCTGAATAAGAAAATGGTTAAATTAGATGCTCAGTTTAACAGCAGACATTTCCTGGATTGTTTGAGCTGTGTGGAGATGTTGTCTCAGTGACGACGACATCTGTAGGATGCAGTAGAAGAAGGAGGTTATGGGTAGGAAGGAGCTCGAACTTGTGAGGCCTTTGCTACCATTACTAGAGGGGGCCAAACGTACAAGTCCTGATGTTCAAATGTCCGGAGAAGATCTGAGAAATCCAATGCTAGAAGCTAAAATCATATAATCACACAGTACAATAACAAACGAAAACCTGAAATATATACAGTTAATAACAATTAAGTAATTAAAGCCTCAGAGGACTAATAATGAAATAAGAATTCTAGTAAGCATGAAGTCAATAAATACAACAGCCAGTGATACTACCTGGCATTAAACCCGGGTCTATATCACTTCAGTGAAAGACCTTTTAATCAAACAGCTCTTTGTCGAATGGTAATTGTCAAAAGCTCAAGTTGTCAAACTGCCATTTTAGCAAAGTTTTTCCTAGGGGAAAAATGCTTGGCCAGTCTAACAAATGTCAAAATTTCACAAAATTTAAAACCCACCAAAGTGGGGGAGGGGGGGCTGCACCCCCCACACCCTCCCTAACTAAATATGCCAACTCTGAGATCGCACTACAGTGGGGAAAAGGGCAAATCCCTGATGATGGCCAAGCATTTTCTCCCCTAGGAAAAAATTTTCTAAAACAGCCATTCGACGGATTTTGCTTTCGACAATTAGCATTTGAGAAAAAGGTGTTTGACCAAAAGGTTTTTCACTGAAATGAAGTAGACCCATTAAACCCAGACCTGTACTGCAGATTATCCAGGCCTGAAAGCAAATAAATTCGGGTCTATATCAGTCAGTCGAAATGGCTGATGATCGAACACCAGATGTTCGAACTGTGAAGTTCGAACACTGATTATCGCGAAGCCATGGAACACCGAATTCTTTCCCAAGGAAAGAATTTGGTGGGCCGTTATTGTGGCTTCACGATTATCAGGACTGTAGTGGGAAGTTACAGGTCAGGTTCAGGTAAGTGTGCGATTGTGTGGACGTTAGGCACGGGTTAGGTAAGTTAGGGTTATGGAGCAGGTGAGGTGGGTGTGCAATAGTGACAGACTTTAGGGTTAGGGCGGGACAGGTGAGTTAGGGTTAGGGCACGGGTCAGGTGAGTGTGCGATAGTGACGGACCTTAGGGTTAGGGTTTGGGTTAAGGTAAGTGGATAGATAATAGTGTATGTACAGTTTAGTGTAGGGTTAGATGTAGGATTTTAAGTGTTTGTGTGTGGATTGCTGTTTTTTTGATGTGCTTGTGTTGTGTGTGTATGTTTCTTGGAACAGCAATTTTTTTCCCTGGAAAAAAAATCGCTGTTCTAAGACTTCGGTGTTTTTGTACTTTGTGGTTAGAAGTTCAAACATATGGTGTTCAAACTTCAGCCGTTTCAGTGAACTGATATAGACCCAATAAATTCAGATGCAGTTATAATCCTTGATAATGTTCTAGAAAGTTGAAACTGCCATAGAATGGACCTATTTAATATAAGGATGTCATTGTCTTTTTAAGAATGAGCATGTTTAACTGCAAAAATGTAGGTCCAATTCATGAAGAAAAGTCAGTATGAGGAGCAACCCAACATGCCAATAGCCAGAGCATGAGAGAGAGACTGTAAAGCAACTTTGAAACTGCAGAGGGAATTGATGACAGCAGGCAATGTAAGTTCAAAGGCAGCAAGTGTGGTTGGATGAAAATATTACCATCTGCAGCCAACAAGTTGTTCTCAATAACTCCATAGCACTTCAAGACCATAAGGTACAGACACATGGTAAAACATGAAAAGACACAGGCAGTCAGTGCGGAAAAACATGGCTGAGCTAGAAGACATTGGGCTTGGATGTGGCATGTAAAGGCAGGTGGAAGAAACAGCCAAGTGACCCAGTAACCATTGTCTTATAAAAGAAGAACTAGTTTCTCGGGTCTCAGAACACAATGCAGCAGTGCGTGGATTAAAGCAGGAAAGACTCCACACACTAACAGCAACACAGCAAAGTAAATTATGTCACAGTGCTGAAGCAAAACGGGCAGCAATGTAAGCAGACATCACAATGACTATGCTTAATTCTGATGAGATGACACAAAAATAGCCAGGAATCTATACTCTTTTGAAGGGGAGCAAACACAGTGAGGGAGGGGTGATGGAAGGGACATGGCGAGAGGGAGAAAAACAGAAAACGCAGTGAGGGAATGATAAAGAAAGGGGCATGCAGTGAGGGAGCAACTACAGAAGGGTATATAGTGAGAGATGGGATGAAAGAAGGAACACACAGTAAAGAAGTGATAAGGAAAGAGAAACAGAGGGAGAGGAAATGGGTAAGGAAGGGACACACATTGAGGGTAAGCATGAGAAAAGGGCAGACATTTAGTGAAGGGGTACATTCTCAGGGAGAGGAAAGGGTAAAAAAAACACAAAATTGTGTTGGGGATAGAAGGGAACACAGAGAATGGTGTTAAGGAAAGGGCAGGCAGGAAGGGAGGGGTGATGGTAGGGACCAGTTCAGAAAGGTCTACTCGCCATTCCAAGCTGTACTGTTCAAACATTATTAAACAGCACACAGGAAACATGTAACAGCAGAAGTTGTAAATTACATGCCGTTACTTTTATCTTAAAAGTAAAAACTGCAAGAAACTATTTCAGACAAGGAGAAATTAAATATAAGTACAATGAACTTAAGTCTGGAAATGCCTTAAATCTTGTTTAACTTGAATCCCAGAATGACAATAATCACCCCCCCCCCATTCATGTAAATGAGAGTAATCAAGGAAACCTACTTAAATGTCTGAATGGGTTTCCCTAAAGATAAGGTCACTACATCAATTATACAATTCAAAGGAGGCAAAGTTGCAGGAATGGATGAGATTTGGTGGGAAATGGTTAGAGTCCTAGATATTGTTCACCTTTCATGGTTAATGGATAAGATCAGTGCTGTAGAGTCTGGATATTGTTGACATTTCATGGTTAATGGATGAGATCAGTTGTGTAGATTCTGGATATTGCTGGCATTTCATGATTAATGGATGAGATCAGTGCCGTAGATTCTGGATATTGTTGGGATGTCATGGTTAATGGATGAGATCAGTGCTGTAGATGCTGGATATTGTTGGTATTTCATGGTTAATGGATGAGATCAGTGCTGTAGAGTTTGGATATTGTTGGCATTTCGTGGTTAATGGATGAGATCAGTGCTGTAGATTCTGGATATTGCTGGCATTTCATGGTTAATGGATGAGATCAGTACTGTAGATTCTGGATATTGTTGGCATTTCATGGTTAATGGATGAGATCAGTGCTGTAGATTCTGGATATTGTTGGCATTTCATGGTTAATGGATGAGATCAGTCCTGTAGATTCTGGATATTGTTTCGATTTCATGGTTAATGGATGAGATCAGTGCTGTAGATTCAGGATATTGTTGGGATTTCAAGGTTAATGGATGAGATCAGTGCTGTAGATTCAGGGTATTGTTGGGATTTCAAGGTTAATGGATGAGATCAGTGCTGTAGATTCAGGATATTGTTGGGATTTCAAGGTTAATGGATGAGATCAGTGCTGTAGATTCTGGATATTGTTGGGATTTCATGGTTAATGGATGAGATCAGTGCTGTAGATTCTGGATATTGTTGGGATTTCATGGTTAATGGATGAGATCAATGCTGTAGATTCAGGATATTGTTGGGATTTCATGGTTAATGGATGAGATCAGTGCTGTAGATTCTGGATATTGTTTCGATTTCATGGTTAATGGATGAGATCAGTGCTGTAGATTCAGGATATTGTTGGGATTTCAAGGTTAATGGATGAGATCAGTGCTGTAGAGTCTGGATATTGTTGACATTTCATGGTTAATGGATGAGATCAGTTGTGTAGATTCTGGATATTGCTGGCATTTCATGATTAATGGATGAGATCAGTGCTGTAGATTCTGGATATTGTTGGGATGTCATGGTTAATGGATGAGATCAGTGCTGTAGATGCTGGATATTGTTGGTATTTCATGGTTAATGGATGAGATCAGTGCTGTAGATTCTTGATGAGATCAGTGCTGTAGATTCTGGATATTGTTGGCATTTCATGGTTAATGGATGAGATCAGTCCTGTAGATTCTGGATATTGTTTCGATTTCATGGTTAATGGATGAGATCAGTGCTGTAGATTCAGGATATTGTTGGGATTTCAAGGTTAATGGATGAGATCAGTGCTGTAGATTCAGGGTATTGTTGGGATTTCAAGGTTAATGGATGAGATCAGTGCTGTAGATTCTGGATATTGTTGGGATTTCATGGTTAATGGATGAGATCAGTGCTGTAGATTCTGGATATTGTTGGGATTTCATGGTTAATTGATGAGATCAGTGCTGTAGATTCTGGATATTGTTGGCATTTCATGGTTAATGGATGAGATCAGTGCTGCAGATTCTGGATATTGTTGGCATTTCATGGTTAATGGATGAGATCAGTCCTGTAGATTCTGGATATTGTTTCGATTTCATGGTTAATGGATGAGATCAGTGCTGTAGATTAAGGATATTGTTGGGATTTCAAGGTTAATGGATGAGATCAGTGCTGTAGATTGAGGGTATTGTTGGGATTTCAAGGTTAATGGATGAGATCAGTGCTGTAGATTCAGGATATTGTTGGGATTTCAAGGTTAATGGATGAGATCAGTGCTGTAGATTCTGGATATTGTTGGGATTTCATGGTTAATGGATGAGATCAGTGCTGTAGATTCTGGATATTGTTGGGATTTCATGGTTAATGGATGAGATCAATGCTGTAGATTCAGGATATTGTTGGGATTTCATGGTTAATGGATGAGATCAGTGCTGTAGATTCTGGATATTGTTTCGATTTCATGGTTAATGGATGAGATCAGTGCTGTAGATTCAGGATATTGTTGGGATTTCAAGGTTAATGGATGAGATCAGTGCTGTAGAGTCTGGATATTGTTGACATTTCATGGTTAATGGATGAGATCAGTTGTGTAGATTCTGGATATTGCTGGCATTTCATGATTAATGGATGAGATCAGTGCTGTAGATTCTGGATATTGTTGGGATGTCATGGTTAATGGATGAGATCAGTGCTGTAGATGCTGGATATTGTTGGTATTTCATGGTTAATGGATGAGATCAGTGCTGTAGATTCTTGATGAGATCAGTGCTGTAGATTCTGGATATTGTTGGCATTTCATGGTTAATGGATGAGATCAGTGCTGTAGATTCTGGATATTGTTGGCATTTCATGGTTAATGGATGAGATCAGTCCTGTAGATTCTGGATATTGTTTCGATTTCATGGTTAATGGATGAGATCAGTGCTGTAGATTCAGGATATTGTTGGGATTTCAAGGTTAATGGATGAGATCAGTGCTGTAGATTCAGGATATTGTTGGGATTTCAAGGTTAATGGATGAGATCAGTGCTGTAGATTCTGGATATTGTTGGGATTTCATGGTTAATGGATGAGATCAGTGCTGTAGATTCTGGATATTGTTGGGATTTCATGGTTAATTGATGAGATCAGTGCTGTAGATTCTGGATATTGTTAGAATTTCATGGTTAATGGATGAGATCAGTGCTCTAAATTCTGGATATTGTTGGGATTTTATGGTTAATGGATTAGATCAGCACTGTAGATTCTCGATATTGTTGAGATTTCATGGTTAATGGATGAGATCAGTGCTGTAGATTCTGGATATTGTTGGGATTTCATGGTTAATGGATGAGATCAGTGCTGTAGGTTCTGGATATTGTTGACATTTCATGGTTAATGGATGAGATCAGTGCTGTAGATTCTGGATATTGTTGGCATTTCATTGTTAATGGATGAGATCAGTGCTGAAGATTCTGGATATTGTTGGAATTTTATGGTTAATGGATGAGATCAGTGCTGTAGATCCTGGATATTGTTGGGATTTCATGGTTAATGGATGAGATCAGTGCTGTATATTCTGGACATTGTTGGGATTTCATGGTTAATGGATGAGACCAGTGCTGTAGATTCTGGACATTGTTGGGATTTCATGGTTAATGGATGAGACCAGTGCTGTAGATTCTGGACATTGTTGGGATTTCATGGTTAATGGATGAGATCAGTGCTGTAGATTCTGGATTTTGTTGGTATTTCATGGTTAATGGATGAGATCAGTGCTGTAGATTCTGGATATTGATGGGATTTCATGGTTAATGGATGAGATCAGTGCTGTAGATTTTGGATATTGTTGGAAATTCATGGTTAATGGATGAGATCAGTACTGTAGATTCTGGATATTGTTGGGATTTCATGGTTAATGGATGAGATTAGTGCTGTATATTCTGGACATTGTTGGGATTTCATGGTTAATGGATGAGACCAGTGCTGTAGATTCTGGACATTGTTGGGATTTCATGGTTAATGGACGAGACCAGTGCTGTAGATTCTGGATTTTGTTGGTATTTCATGGTTAATGGATGAGATCAGTGCTATAGATTGTGGATATTGTTGGCATGTCATGGTTAATGGATGACATCAGTGCTGTAGATTCTGGATATTGTTGGGATTTCATGGTTAATGGATGAGATCAGTGCTGTAGATTGTGGATACTGTTGGGATTTCAAGGTTAATGGATAAGATCAGTGCTGTAGATTGTGGATATTGTTGGGATTTCATGGTTAATGGATGAGATCAGTGCTGTAGATTCTGGATATTGTTGGCATCTCATGGTTAATGGATGAGATCAGTGCTGTAGATTCTGGATATTGTTGGCATTTCATGGTTAATGGATGAGATCAGTGCTGTAGATTCTGGATATTGTTGGCATTTCATGGTTAATGGATGAGATCAGTTGTTTAGATTCTGGATATTGTTGGCATTTCATGGTTAATGGATAAGATCAGTGCTGTAGATTCTGGATATTGTTGGCATTTCATGGTTAATGGATTAGATCATTGCTCTAGATTCTGGATATTGTTGGGATTTCATAGTTAATAAATGGTGTTAATGTTAGATGGAAACAGAAGCAGTAAAACAGCTCTGCTAGTAGCTTCCATTTTCACAAAGGGGGAGCAGCAGGATCCCACTCCTCATCTTCTATGTCATGGTGCCAGAAAGCAGACTTTATCCAATAACCAAGCCTCTGAGAGGAACGGTGTGATTTCTATCCTGGGCAGTGTATCATCTCATTGTCCTTTCATGGATACTGGAAAGCATCATGGGAGTTTTCTTAGACAGAATACACATGTTTCATGGATGTAGAGAAGGTATATGACCTTGAAACCCTTAAGCATCTTGTAAGAGGTACTACAATACGATGTGACCGTAGCGCAGTAGCAGTGCTTCATTCATTTCCTGTATTTGCAAACTGACAACTGTGCCCGCATTTTTTGTTTCAAGTTGAACAGATTCTATTTAGGTCTAAAAGTTCACTAAGTGTCTGTCTGGCCTCTCCTTCTATTCATAATTTTCATAGTTAGGACATCAAGGTGCAGCTAAGGTATGAACAGTGTGGTATATAGACAAAATAAAAATATATGTACAGTCAAGGAAACTAAAAGAAGAGGTGTTAGGTAGGATGTGCATTCATCAAGAACCCTTACTGAATCTCAGTAATGAAGTGACATGGCATATACAGCCAGGTAGAGGTGATTCCCCTCAAAAATACAGCATAAGTGTCGTCAGTACATACACTACATGTCGTCACTTATGCTACACCCTCTCTGTTTAAAAGAAAGGTATGATTAATATAAATCAGTAAAAGTTAAATACTGTGACTGCTCTACTATACAGCTGTAGTAGAGCTGCATTGTATGTTTCAAGTAATACAGAATAATACAGGAAAATTAAAATTATTTAAAAAAATAATTATTTCAAAGTGCACAAAGTCTTTACATTTCATGGAAAATTGTCGTGTCATATTGGTATCTTAATCAGTCTTCTGAATCTGAAAATAATTATGAGGTGAAAATAGCAACTTTTACTTCCAAGTTACTAGAACCAAAGGCCAAAGTGTGGTGACTACAGAATGAGAGGAAGGTTTTGACTCTGGTTGAGTGGTGACATTACTCAATTGCCCATCTAACTCTACAGTGGCATTGCTATTTGAATTAGCAAGTGGTTGAAGAGTAACACTAGCAGGAAGACTGCCTTGTTTACATCTGAATGAACATAAAATGGATGAGTTTCAACTTGTGAATATTTATTCAACAATATGAAACTGCCAAGACATTTCCGGAAGGAAATCACTGCTGATATGGTTTACATCTGTGCATTGGTGAAGATTACAACTGTATAATTTTCCATTATTTTTCTTCATGGTTGTGTAAGAGTGCAGTTAGTATATATAAAGGCTGTGTGGTAGGTAAAGCCCCAAAATGTCAATACAGGAGGAGCTTTCCCTCTGTACAAAATGAAAGTTAAGCAGTTACCATGATGATGGAGTCTTTTATTCATGTCTGTAGTAATCCACAAAAAACATGCACTGCACCAAATTATGAATTTCAGGTAGTCATCCAATAGATGCTGTCCATTTCAAAAATCCACAAGTCTCAGCCGTTCGCTTCAACAGTTTATTAAAAAACACACAGCACAAAAGATATCGGATTAAGTGCTTTCATCTCTTATCCAGAGACTTCATCAGAATCAAATACCTAATAAAAACACTTCTGCAACACCTTCACGATTCCTATACCCAAACTAAGCTCTGTCGAGTAGTATATATGGGTCCTCAGAGCCCCTTGTTGCATCTGATCTGGCAGCATCAGTACTCCAGCCTCCAACCCTTCAGAACTTTCTGTCTCATAATGCATCGGTCCCCTAAGTTACCTTAGATCTCAAATGACACCTGCTAGAAAAGAACGGGGGACATTGGGAGAGTTGCTGTATTGGACAGACATGAATATTAAGTATATAACTTTTGTATCCTGTTCATTCACTCCATCCAATCCAACATATGGGTCAGAATCCCCAGTTACAAACCTTCCTGTGTGGCCTCATGACAAGAGACCTTTCAGAATGGTAGACCTGAAGAAAGTTTGGGCTCTGGGGAGACATACCAACTTGTAATGGCTGATAAAGGTAGGCAGGAAGGACCAAATAGCAGCATCACAAATATCACCGATTGAACAGGATCTAAAGAAGGCCATGGAAGCAGCCACGATTCTAGTGGAGTTTAGCATAAATGAAAGTGATGCAATCTGACAGCCACCCTGGGTGGTTTACTTTGGAAACCTTCTGTTCTAACTTATTAGTGGTGAAGAAAATATTTGTGAAGGTAAAAATATAACTATATGGGTATATCTGGGACATGCAAAATGTAATCATCCTTTTTGGAGTAATTTGGGAAAAAAGCAGGCAAATCAATAGGTTGGGACAGATTTGCTTCAGTAGTTACTTTTGGAACAAAGGAAGGATTTGTCCTAAGAGACACTCTGTCATTTTGAAAAAAAGAGGAAGGAAGAAGATAAGGATTCAGTCCTGATATTTTCCTAGCTGAAGTAAAATGGCTACCAAGAGCAGTGACTTCCAGGAAAGAAACTTCAGTTGAGCATCAGAAGCTGGCGCAAACAGAGCTTTAGTCAGAGCTTCCAATGCCAAATTCCGATTCCAGCGAGGTACAGGATCCTTGACAGGAAGTCTAAGAAGGACGACTTATAACTTACACAAAGCTGGAGAATGGTCTTCAAACCCAAAACAAAAGCTAGAAATGGCAGCTAGCTGCACCTTGATAGTTTAAAAACTGGAACCCCGTTGAAAATTAAATTACAAAAATCGGAGAATGCCTGATACAATGCAGAAAAGTTGTTGATGTCTTGACTCTCCACCCAGATAGCAAATTGTTTCCATCACCTGTCAGTGGAATCCTTCTAAGAAGCCATATGTATTTTGACCACCCCTTCGATGAGATGATGATCTCTGGACATCATCAGAACTGGGGAAAACAAGCAGTTATAGCTTTAGATTCAGGATGTCCATGTGAGACTTGCCGGAGGGGTGAGTGACTAGATCTGGAAGTGGGTCCAGAAGCCAGGGGGATTTCAGAAAAGGTAACCAGATTAGTCTAGGCAAGAAGGAGGGTATGAGGATGACAGTTGCCTTGTACCACATATTGCTTTCTGAATAAATCTGGAAATTAATGGAAGATAGGGATAGGTGTAATGCAGCCTCACACACCATTGTTGAGGCAGAGCATCCCTGGAAGACTGCCCTAGTGGGAAAATCAAGGCAAAGAACCTGCTGCATTTGGTGTTTTGTGGAGAGGTGAAGAGATTGCAACAAGAGGTACTAAAAGATGAAAAATCTGGTTGGCTACTGTTGTATCCCAGGTTTTGTCAACCTTCTTTGGCTCTGGGCTGACATCCATTGATGGGGTGCACCTCTGACACATTCACTCCTTACTGAAGGTGCGTCAAACTGCTGTTTATTTAGACTTTTGAAATCAAATTGACCAAGGTCCTTTGGTTCCTACTACATGCTCCTCAAGGGACCTCAAACTTGGCTCCAATGGCAGAGAATGTCCTTTATCCAGCTCACATTTCTGCATCTTTTTTATAGATGGGCCAAAAAGGCATGCTCCTTTGCAGGGGACATTCATGAATGATGCCTTAAAGGTGTCAGCAAAGTCACACAAATGCAGTCATACATGGCATCACATGACAATACCTGATCCGGCTGATCTGGATGCTTAATCTTCCACGTTATGCAAGAGCAACATAAAGAAGTTACAGATGTTCAGCATGGAAGGAATGGTTGTTTCCATTCGCTTACTAGTGATGTCTAGGGCTATTTGGGCCAAATCTCTCCAAAGTCTATCCATATGTGAGGTGTAGTCAAGGGAACTCAGCACAAAGGTGCCTGAAGTATATGCCTACTTCCTTAGCCTATCCATCTCCCTGGACTCTTTATTAGGTGGGTGGATAGAGTGAAAATCCTTAGAAAGCTCTCTGTTTGCAGCTGCCACTACAATTATGGAGTCCACTGCTGGGTATTTAGCCCCAAACTGTCTGTCCTTTGGGGGGGGGGTCTGGGTATTCTATCCAATTTCATAGAGGCTGCCTCACAGTCATCTGGCTCCTGCCATGATCTCCAAGTCACCAGATTTGTAAGGTTTGTTGACTGGAGGCACCATCTAGGATGTAGATTATGCCAAATCTAAAGCATTGATAAGAATTGCCTTATCCTGAGAGGGAGGTCTACAGGCCAAGTCCGCTCTGGCACATAACTTCCAGGATTTCTCCAAATTAGACATCCTATGGAGGGAATAGTGGGGAACCCTCTCGATCCACTGAGTCAGAATCTGAGGCAAGAGACTCTGAGAGAGAGTCTAGGTGCTTCCTTTTGCATATCCTCTTTTCTGGTGCATCAGGGGTAGCTTCATATGACTCCTAAGAGGACTGAGGTTGCTGTGGAGCAGTGGGTTGGAGACTTTCTGCTCGGCTGAAACCACTGGTGCTTAAAGAGAAGCTGGAGGCAAGATGGGAAGGTAGTTTCTGGGTGGATCCGATCCTGATGGGGCCTGTGTGAAGGTTCTAGTCAGAGAACTGATCATTCTTCCCAACACCTGAAAAGCCTGTCCAATCTCTGTATGGATATGAACCTTCCTTCAGAGTTCCAAAACCAAGGCGGGAAGGATCTCCAAGCTCAAGGCACTGGAAGGCTTCAATGTGGGAACCAGAACCAATGAGCTGAAGGACTATAACCGTGATAAGGGTAGTGGAGCTGAAGTTAACAGATCCAATCCAGCATCAAGGTAACTAAGTCAACCACTCAGTCTTTGGACTGTATCAGCTCCAGTAAGATTGCATCCAAAAGAGGCAGATCCAGAAACCTTGGTATTGAAACTTTCTAGGATGTCTGCATTAAAAAGACTTTATGAATTGTAAGTAAAGCGTAAAGATCGCTTTGAACAACCCCCTGACTCTCTAAGCCTTGACCTTGAGCTTGAGAATCACTTTGGAACATTTCTTACATTGATAAAGTGGTGGTGTTTTCTTTACCTCAGAGTTTTGAGGTAACACATTTATATTCTGGTAGTTGAATGACTTTACCTTTTCCAGACCATATTGCTTAATTAAGTTTTTTTTTTATTTTGTACATATGATCACAGCAAGTACAATCAAAATTGCTCCACCTGACCAGTTATAGAAGCAGGTACATTACATTTTCTGAATTAAAACCAATGCTCACACTCATTTTTACTCTGCCTTCTTTTTGCAGTGCAGATTCTTAAGAGGATTTGTCAAAGTAAAATTTATTTCTGTGTTGCCTTCAGTGGTTTACCATGACAATATAAAATAAAGGGAATGTCGAAAGTCATTAGGCTGCTTCCCATACTGCCGACCGTCACTACTGCAACTGCTCAGTACAGCGAATGCCACTGCGCATTTGCACATATGTGGTCAACATTTTGACTAGAGATCACTGTACAGTGTGGATCAGGAAATTACCATTTTCCCAACAGTAGTGGGATCTTGGAGTTGGAATATATAATTTGCAGGGGGTGTGGGGGATGCAGGGGGGCTTGCCCCCCTCAAAAATGTTAGTTTACATGATTTGCAGTACTGCAAAACTAAATGTCGAAAGTGCCGAATATGATTCTATCACTAAATGCACTTTGATATTCTGCCCTACATAGTATGCAGGAAGTGGTTTTGTGAAGGCGATATTTTGAACAGATTACGTTGTGCTGTTCGAACATTTGATGGTAAACTGCCTTCAGTTATATTTCTCCTCCTTTAATGGATTAATAATGAGTGTGAATTAGGTAGTTTATATTTAAAATCACTTTGCATTAACAATTGCGCTGGTGAAAGTAATTCAGGTTGTAAAGGCAGCCTTTTGCATTATAAAATTGGAAGGAGCAGTCTAAGCTTTCAGAGCTGTCACTGCCATGTTGTTTATTACTTTCTTTACAGTTTGGACCACACATTCTACTATTTGTTCTGCAGATATCTAGCACTTGGCTTATAAAGCACAGTTGCATAAGTCTTACTTACCTGTAACAGCTGATGTTCATAGAGCACACTGCTTTACTAGCATTTGGGGTACTAGTGTCCTGCTATTCTCCAATGACAGACTACTAAAGCTAGAGTCACTCCCACTGCCTGTCTGTGGGTGTAATGGACCAATCACTAAGCAGTAGAGGGACTACCTAACAAACTCACAGACAGGACCCTTTCAGTTTTCTAGGGTCTAGCAGGAAGTGAAAATGGAGTTTGTGAGCACATACAAAACACACACACACACACACACACACACACACACACACACACACACACACACACACACACACACACACACACACACACAACAATAAAGGCTACAAAGCAGTGTGGCAACCCAAATATTAAACTATGTACATCAAAAACAGGGTTTGAGGGTGGGTACTTCCAGTAAGGCAGTGTGTTCTACAAACATGTATTGTTACATGTATGTAGGACTTACACAACTGTGCTATGTTCAACAACTTTCTTACTGGCATTTGGGTAGATTCCCAATGCTTACCCAACCTGGGAGGAGGAAGGAAAAGAGTCCAGCATTCCCTGGAGAATGGTCCTAGCAAAGCCTGCTCTGGATCTAGAAAAGGCATAAAACTTGTAGTGCTTAATAAAGGTATGGACAGTGGATCAATGTGCTGCCTCTAGAATAATTCTAAATGAGTCCAGAGTCAATATGTTGTAGAAGAGGAAAAGGTGCTGGTGGAATGAGCCTTTACTTTGCCTGGACTTGCCTTGACATGGTGGGTGTTAACAACAAATAATACCAAAGGACAACCAATGCATAATGGTTTGCTTAGAGACAAGATGACCCTTCTTTGTCCCTGTACAGGAAATAAACAGCCTTCTGGCATTCCTGAAGTTTTTTTTCTGTCAAGGTAGTTCTTCCTGAGGTATGTTCAAGGTATGACATAACCTTTCTCCCTTATTCTTAGGTTTTGGGAAGAACACAGAAAGGTCAACAGACTGATTGAGAGCAAATTCTGAGACCACTTTTAGCATGAAAGAGGGAATAGTGTGTAACACAACCCTATCCTGTGGAAAATAAGGTAAGGCTGTCCCACCATGGGAACTTGCAGCTCAGAGATTTGCCTTACAGATGTCAGAGCAATAAGCAAAAGAGTTTTCCATGTTAAGAACCAGAGCATCAGGCTTGAACAGTGGTAAGGTCAATTTTCCAGAATATAGCTGAGATCCCATTAAGGAGGAATATGCTTGCAAGGGGGTCTGATATGTAGTACTCCTTTCATGAACTGTTTTACCAAAGAGAAGAAAAAAGAGGGGATACAAAGGCAGAAAAGCAGAGATGGCTACTAAATGCATCTTAATGGACAATATATGGTAAGTCATCCTGAAGTAGCTCACACAACTATTTCAAAACCAAAGGGATGTAAACCTCAATTGCCCCCCTCCTGTTTCCATTTAGGCACCACTTAGAAAACTGCATCCATTTGTAAACATAAGATTTTCTAGTAGCAGGTTTTCTGGCCTCCTTTAACCTGTTGCATATCCTCAAGAAACAAGTACCTAAACAGAGTCACGACTGAATCATCCGTCAAACAAAGTCATGACTGAATCATCCGTTAAACAGAATCACAACTGAATCATCCGTGCTGTTAGTTACAGTTACTTCAAAATGGCTGCACTATTCATCCTTGAGACTGTGTGAGCAAATGCAGAGTGTGGGGAAGGATGCAGTAATTGCTCTTGACTAAAACTGTTAGAAGGGAGAACCAAGACTGCCTGGGCCAATAGAGGGTCATCACAATGATCTCTGGCATTTATTTCTGTAGTTTCAGAAGTACCTTTTGAATCAGTGCAAAGGGTGCAAATGCATACAGGAACATTCCCATCCAAGGGAACGAGAATGCATCTGTCCAGCAAGCAAGTATATCAGGAGCAGAATTTGTCAGCTGTCTGTTTTAAAAGGAGGTGAACAGATCCATTTAAAGCATACCCCATATCTGCACTAAATCCTGGAACACCATTGCCTTGAGTTGACACTTGTTCATATCTGCCCAGGATCTACTTAGTCTGTCTGCCAGAACATTTTGCTCTGATGGGATGTATAATGCCTAAAGAGTCAGAGAATACTGTAAAGCCAGCTTACAGGCCATCAATGCAAACTAGCACAGAGGGTAAGACCTTGTATCCCCTGTTTGTTGAGGTACCATAATAATGTGGTTTGTCAATAACCATCAGAAGAGGATCCGGAGTCCAGAGGTGGTGAAGAACTTTCAAGGTGTGGATCACCGCCATTACTTCCTTAATACTGATATGCTTCCAATAATCCTTGGGCTTCTAAGTGGCATGCACTTGCTCTCCCACTGACACAGCTCCATGAGTGAAGTTGGACAAATCTGTCTGAACAGACTGCACCAGAACAGGTGGGAAGAAGGGATGTCCTGCACTGATATTCAGCTGTGCTCTCCACCACTGTAACTCTTGACTGATAAAATCCAACAGTGGAAACGGGGCTTCCAAAGAGTGTAAGTGCTGGGTCCACCAGTTTCGTACATGTCATTACATTTTCGTCATGCGGAGATGAACCAGTGGTATCACGAAAATCATGGATACCATCAGTCCTGCAATTTTTAAGAATCATCTTGCTGAGGCAGTGTTCCTCCTGGGAAATTCCTGAAACACCATCTGGTAGGACAGGACATTATCTTTGAGAAAATAGGCCATTCTTTTGTCAGTGTTGTGACAAAGGGAAATATTGCCAGCCCAGCTATCTGGAATTTTGTAAATAATTCTATGTCATTTGTGAATATTGATATGATTTGTACAGAAGTGTGTGTAAAGTACTGAGCTAAAATGTAACCACGGCATGCCCTGTTGGAATAGAACAGGAATGTACCTGCACTATTGTGACTATTTAGATGTATATGTTTAATGGAAACTGGAACATAGGAGGTTAACCTGAAAAATAATTCAGAGAAAATAGTTGAAATTAAATTGTTTCATAACCACATAATAAAAGATATGTTATCTCTCAATTTCAGTGCAGTAGCAGACACAATGTCTAGATCTAGAAGTTTTTTTGTATTGTCTTGAAAGAGAAGTAATTACTGGGTTTAAGTTGTAGAAGTGTTTTATTGTTTTATGATTTCCAGGATCTGCAAACATCTGAGAGCTATGTATTTTTTCACAGGGAGATGCTAACATTCTGTTAGTTTTTGACAAAGGGGGTTTAGCTTGGGAAATGAAGTCAGGTGACAAAAAGTGATGTCATCCAAGCTAACTCAGCAGTAATATTTGATATTCATTTAAGAACTCCCTCAGAAAGAGAGAGAGAGAGAGAGAGAGAGAGACTGTGAATTTTGTACCTTGTCTTGGACCTAGAAACATCCACTCATTACGTCTGCCTGCGTGTTGTTCTGTAAGTAAGTTTCTAGGGCATAGTAACTCTTTCAGATTCAGATAGTAATATAGTAAAATATAGCTCAGATGTTTTCTTTATTTATTTGAGACTGTCCTGCAATGTTGTTTTAAATATTTATTGTGATTGTGAACTCTGAAGAAACTGTGTAGAGGCAAAAGAAGGTGGGTGGCCTGGTAGCCTGCTCAATGTTACTAAGAGTCACAAACTGTAGGCTGAGGCATATTTCTTGATTCATAGGTTCATAGTTTCACAGGGTGATACTAGGCTATTGGCCTGGTGGCCCTTATTTATTTATTTATTTTTATTTATTTTACATTTGTTTACCAGGATAGTCCGACTGGATATATGTCCATTTTCAGAGGAGGCCGGGGAGAAAAGCTCCACATAGTCAAACATACAAAAGGTTACACAAGAAGTTAGAAAACAATTAGAATATATATAAAAAAGTGGTACTATACCTTATGTACATTGGTTTAGAAGTGTTCCCTAGTAGGGACTCACAGTTCTCATGGACAGACATACAATGGTTACACAAGAAGTTAGAAAGCAATTAGAATATATAAAAACAAAGTGGTAATATATCTTATGTACATTGGTTTAGTAATGTTCCCTAGTAGGGACTCACATTTCTCGTGGACAGACACAATTACAAGTAAGATTGGATACATAGCATGGTGATGTAGTTAGATGTTATGATAATTACTGATTAAGCTATGATAATTACTGATTATGCTATTGTTTTATAACTTAATCCAGGTTAGTACATGGGCATGCCAGTTCAATTTGAGATATTGTTTGAGTTTTTTTTTTTTGAAGAGACTTTTGGAGGATTGTAGGGTTATATAGTTTGGCAAGGCATTCCAGGTTTTGCCAACAAAGTTGCTGAACAGGGATATAAGGCTTATAAGGTTAGCCAAGAATTTTGTCCATGTTTCCACAAAATCAACACCTGTTTCCCCCTGTCCAGCAGGGACACAGGTGGGATCCCAGGGGTGTATTTTCTGTTTCCCATCCAGTCATCCAGGTTCCTCTTAAAGAGGGCTAGTGAGGTACTCTGCTTGACATGGAGAGGGAGTCTATTCCACAGATGAGGGGGTCTTTGGGACACAAATCTAGCCCATCAACAAGTCCTATTAATGTCACAGACCAGGTTGAGGCCTGGCGTGTGGGTTGCGTGAGTGGATTTTGACTTACGTATATGCAGCAACTCCATCAAGGCTCGGTCTGAGATGGCCTTGTATGCCAAACACAGGTCACCTCTAAGCAGTCTGTATGAGACTGAGTAGAGGGGACAGAACTTTTCACCTATCTGTATAGGATAGGTGTTTGAGACCCTCTGGATTTTCCTGGTCAGGAACCGCTGTGGTCTCTCAAGCTGCTGCATGTGCTCGGCAAGATACATACTGAAGGAGGCATTGTACTCGATAATGGAACTGATAAGAGAGGAGTATAGGGATGTTATGACCTCCTTGTTCCTGGATGAAATACTCTTACGTATGAGGTGGGCCATGGAGAAAGCCTTCCGTACAACGGCAGCAACATGGTGGTCAAAAGTCAGGTTGCTATCAACCTGGGTGCCCAAGTCCCTCACGATTGATTGCATGCTTAGTACATTGTCATTAATGTGATAATTAGTGGGGAAGCCATTTTCCCCAAAGGGGATAATGATGCATTTCTTGGCATTCAGTTTGAGGCCATGCTTCTGGTGCCAGTCATTAGTTTGGGTAAGGCCCTCTTGGAGGATGTTTACATCACTAGGGGAATTTAAGACAGTGCCCAGCTTGCAGTCATCTGCAAACTTGGTCAGCCATAGACCACTGGTTTTGGCTCATTCCTCATAAAAGTATATCCCAAACAGTAGAGGCCCCAAGACCAGTCCTTGGGGTACACCACTCGTTATGGGTATACTATTAGAGTTGGCTTTCCCTATTTTGACTGAGTGGGTTCTATCAGTGAGCCAGTTAGCTACCCATCTGGTAACATATGGGTTGATGCCTAGCTGGGAGAGGTTATCTATTATGCCCGAGTGGGGAATAGTGTCAAAGGCTTTGGCTAGGTCAGGCTAGGTGGTGTGCATTGTCTTCCCCTGTCCATGGCTTTGGTGACCATTACGGAGAAGTTGGCCAAGTTTAACAGGCATGATCTCCCTTTGACAAAACCAAACTGTGTGTGGTCAAGTGTTTGGAGGTCTTTGTTATGTGGGGTCAAGCATTTGGAGGTGGCCAATGTCCTTATTTATAAGGACCATGATAATGCATTCCATGGCCTTGCAGATCAGGCTAGTTAGACTGATGGGCCTATAGCTGCCTGGGTCAGTGGACACTCCACCTTTGTGTAGAGGGATGACAGTGGCTGTCCTCCATTCAGCTGGGATGAAGCTGGTGCTCAGGCTTTGGTTGAATAGGGTGTCTAATGGAGCTGAAAGCTCATGCCTGAGTTCATGTAGGATACATCCAGGGATGTTGTCAGGTCCCATGGAGACTGCATTTTTTCCTTTGAGAAGGCATTAAAGACCTGCTCCCTGGTGATGAGGGGAGGGGGAAGATGCTGGGGATGTCCTGGTTTACTGATGAGGGGGGCAGGGGGGTGAAGTTTTCACTGAACCTGTCTGCCAGCAGGTTGGCTATATCTACAGCGTTTGTGTATGTGATGTTATTGACCACTAGTTAGAGCAGATTTGGGTGTTACCTCTGAGACTGCGGACATATGTGAAGAAGGCCTTGTGACTATCCTTAGAGGATGTGGCCAATCTGGACTCAAAGTTTGCCTTAGAGGATTTCACCAGTGACCTTATTTGCTTGTTCAGACAAAGGAGAGATTGCTTCCAATTTGGCATCTGGTCTTTCTTGCTCCTGGACAGCATTTTTTTCCTTTTATTATAGAGTTGTTTATTGCTGCTGTCCACCAGACAGGTTTACTCTTCCTTGAGGAAGATGATTTGGTCCTGTCAGATATTGCTGAGTTCATACAGCTATTTAGGTGTTCATATAGTTTTTTGGTGCAGGCTTGGACATTAGTGCTAGTTCCAACTGAAGGGATGGTGGCTGTGAAGCTGCTTATACCTGCTCTGAGGTGATTGTTGTCAGCTTGGAAAAGTGTTTTTGTTTGACCCAGACAAGGGGGGGGGGTGGTGGTCAGGGGAGATAGTGACTTCAAAAGTGATACGGAGGAGGATGACCCTGTAGGGGTGCTACAGTGGCTACAGTGAATATTGATGGATTCAAGTAAGCCCAGTTAGGTGGAGTGGGCGTCCTGAGTCATGGTTAGGGGTCTGTAGCTAGCTGTGATTTGAATAGGTGTTTTGTCAACAGTTAACTGCACTTGGAGTGTCTCCTGTGCATCATACTGTTTGACCAGCCTGGAGGTGTGTACGTCTTTGATAAATATTGAAACTCCACCTCCTTTGGTTTTGTAGCCCTCCATTTGTGGTCTGAAAATATGGTAGGACGTGTAACCTGGTAAGGCTGGGGTGCTCTCCACAGAACCAGGTCTCAGTGACTGCACAAATGTCAGCATCCGCCAGGCAAGGAAGCTTGCAATGAGTGCAGTTTCATGCTAAGACTCCTAGAGTTTAGCAGCACGACCTTTAAATTTCGTTTAGAAAATGTTTTCATGTTTTGTAATTTTGTGCTCATGACTTAGTCTAAAAAGCCACTATGGGGGAGGCAAGAGCCTTTGCCAGAAGCCTGAAGTCCAGGGTACACAGATGAAGGCCATCTCTGGCAAAGCAATGTGGAGTGTTAATTTTGTCCTCCCATGCTGTGAGGTACTGGATCCCCTTGGAATGATACCAGAAACTAAACCAATTGTTAAAGTCAATAATTTTCTGTTTGTACTGAGGCATCATTCTGGATGATGGTAAGATGCTGCTTAAGGCTAGGTACATACCTGTCTGGGACACATATTCAGTAAGCTCAATCATGTCCCCCTTCATATAATCCAGAGAGGTACATCTCAAGTCATTCACACCAACATGGACTATGACAGAGTCATAACAGTACCTGTTGTTAAGAGACTTGAGTGGGTGAGTGATATGGTGGATTCAAGCACCTAACTTTCCGTGCCTTCCTCCTTGTCTAGCTTGGCGAGAGGCACCTCTGTGTGTCTCATAACAGAGTCTCCTGTGACTGGTATGTTGGGTTTGTGGCTAGGCCTTAGAGGTTGTGAGACACAGGTATGTGTACTATGTGTGATGCTTGGTGCTGTGGATTGTGATGTGTGTGTATGTTTTTGCTTCGGAGATCTTTTTTTTTTTTAGGTATGTTTTTGTTGAGAACCTCCGCATATGTAGGAGTGTGTTGTACAGGTGTGGGTGATGTTAAAGGTGTGGTGTTCATAGTGTTTGTGCAGACAACCTTCTCAGTGCCAGATGTACTGGCTTGTGACTGAGACAGCAAGGATTCTAGACTCTTAATGTAATTGCATCTCTCACATAATATGTTCCTGGGTGGTAGTAGTAGAGGGTTATCTATGTACATAAGGCAGTTGCTACACTGTCTCAGGATACCCAAATAAATCAGAATAGCAGGGGAAACCATGTTTTTAGGTGCACAAGGGGCAGATGGTGGGGGTGGGATATCAGAGTCCATCAAGTCACGAAACAAAAAACTAGCCAAAACAATACCAAATAATGGCTGCACAGTCAGCCAATAAAACTGAACAAACTTCGCTATTCTCCCTCTAAATAACAAACTGAAGTCTATTTCTGTAGGGGTACAATTCTGAACATGCATTAAATAAAATAACAGTATTTTCAGTATCACAGTTCAAAGCACAAAATACAAGCACAAAAGTTCCGCTATTTTTGCATAATGACTAGTTTTAGCACCAAGTGAACAGAAACAGCATAAAACATATTAGACAATAAATAAAATATAAATTTATGAAAAAAATCTTGTCAGAAATTTTAACATACAAAATGGAACGAAAAAACTCAACTTCAATTAAAAAATAATTTCAAATGCTGTAATCATGCTCAATCGCATTAAATAATCATAACCAAAAAGAAAAAAAAAATGCAATATCAGCAAGTTTTCCTGTCAAAACTTTCAAATGAATCTTTTGATCATCAGAAAAAAACAGGTGAAATCAACTCACAGCTCTGGAAGTATGAGGCAGTGAGAGGAACTGAAGTAAAATGGCCTTAATACAGAATCTCACCTAAAAATTCACAAATGGACATAAAATACATTTGAAGAATTAAAAATCATCTTAAAATACAGTAAACAGTATAAGACATGCTGTGCAGTCAAATTAAAGCTCAAACATATACCAAATTTCTAATAAAAAGTGGCAATGTAGCAGAATACACCATACAAGCACTGACAGAAAATGCAGAGACAGGTAATAAAACCTAAATGAGCTTCTCGTCTGAGCTCAGCAGCTGACGAGATCCACAGTAAGGAGCAGCCTTCCAAGAGCTCATTCTCTTATTATGGCACTGGAAAACTGTAAGGGTCCTTTCTGTGGGTTTGAAGGATGTCCTAGTCCTGGCAGGTGATTAGTCTATCACACCCACAGACAGGCAGTGGGAGGAGCTCTGAGCTTTAATAGATTGCCAGAGTTAGGATAGCAGGCACAACTACCCGAATGTCAGTAAAGGCAGTGTGTTTGTTGTACATCTGCTGCTGCTTCATGAAAACTTGGAACTCCTGGCTCACAAATGTCAGACTGTTGTCTAATATTATCTCATCTGGCATACCATATCTCATCAGCAAAGACAAATTTCAGTATCATTCGAACACTGTGACTGACAGTCCCTTGTGATAGCATTGCTTCTGACTGTTGTGAACAGCATAAATACAAACATCATAATGCACATCTTTACACTGAAACAGAAACACTCCCACTTTATAAAGAGCTAGTATTTCATGTGGTTACATTTCCTGTTTCATCTGGTTACATTTCCTGTTTCACGTGATTACATTTCCTGTTTCATGTGGTTACATTTCCTGTTTCATGTGGTTACATTTCCTGTTTCACATGATTACATTTCCTGTTTAATGTGGTTACATTTCCTGTTTCATGTGACTACATTTCCTCTTTCTTGTGGCTACATTTTCTGTTTGATTCTGACTTCTAAACATACTGCAGACATCATACCTTTGAACCACTTGTTCAATCTGCTAAATCACGGTATGCCAATAAAGACGTCTGCATTATTTTTCCTTAAACGTGGATGTGACTTCCAGGATTTATCCAATGCAGCATTTTGCATCTAAGTAGGAAGGATAACTTTGTACTTTAATATCTTAATACTCTAGCGTAACATTGACCGGTCACCCATTCATAACTGCATCTCCAAGCACCCGCATTTCCTTGTGTTTTCTCCTACAGATTTTTAGCTCTTCTGTCTTCTTAGTAGATACAAGCAGCTGTGAAATATTTCACAAAATGTACAAATTTTTCACTACTGTCTTTTTTTACTGTCTTGTAAGTATGTTCTGCTAGTTGTATTACCCAGAAGCATCAATTTATCTGATTTTTACTCAATGTGAAGATCATACTTTTGTAAGCAACTGGATACACGTTAGGAATTATTTTTTTTCAGTTATGAAGACATTACTAGAAGTAATCAGTCCTTTGTTGAGCTGGATGACTTGAGATCTAAAATAGGTAGAAGGTATTTTCAGGTTACAGCTGGACATAAATGAAATTCACAGCCTTTAGAGGTCAGACAAGTAAATACTGTATATAGTTTAAAGATTTTGACTTATGGTTTGGAGACAGCCTGCAGGACTGTTTTCATGGAGAATTGCTGGTAATGATCACATTTGAGATCCTGTGCCCATACCTCTCAATCTCTTAGAAAAGAGTTCTGGACAAAGTCTAAAATAATGTGTGCGCTTGGGGGGGGGGGGGGTGATGGAGAGACAAAGGCCCAAAATCAGGGGCAGATTTTAAATATTTGCTAGAATAACAGGTTTTACATTAATATGCATTTTCTGAAGGATATGAAGTCTGAAACTCAAATGTCTGTCGTTATTTAATGACTTCAATCCTTAATGATTTGCCAGAAAACCACACATTTTATGAGGAACAGTCCAAATATATGAGGCAAAAATCTGGACAGTCTGCAAAATTCTGGATGGTTGAGAGGTATGCTTGGACCAACTTTCAACACTAATATTGTAACACAGTAACCTTAGTAACATTGTTTATTTATGGGAGTCAAGACAGAGCTTTATAAAGAGACTTTTTAGTATACACCGTAATGAGCTATTGTTTGACTCAGCATTGATTAATTTTGAATATATATCATCTTGCATCTTTAGTCAGAAATATACTGCCTCTTTTTTTCTAACTGAGTCTAGTATATTCCACGTACTTGCTCTCTGTCTTCTTGAAACAGTAGCAGTAGTACTGTTCCAAACTTCTGTGGGCCAGCATTAGAACCAAGCAGCATTATAATCTGGTAGCTTCCTAAGTGCTGCTGTTAAATCTAAAAAATTTGTAATGAACTTGGAAAAATATTGCACCCTGCCAAGGATAAGCCACTTCCAGGTATGGTTAGGGCCTACTCTGTCAGGGTTTTGGCTTCTTATGTGGCTTTCTGGAAAGGCGTGAACTGTATAAGTATTCTAAAGTCAGTAGCTTGGTCCTTCGTACATAACTTTTTGCAAAGCATTACAAACTCGATTTCTTTTCTAGAATCAGAACAGGTTTTGCTAGGGCCATTTTCCAGTGGCTCCTGGATTGCTGAATTCCTTCCTCCTCCCTATATGCTTCTAATATGTTGTAATCTACTCAAATAGCTTAGGCTACTGCAACAATGATCTAATACTAAACATAGTAGAGCTGCGTAAGTAAACTTACCATAACAGTAGATGTTGGAGTGATCACTGCTGCAGTAGCCGTCCCCTCCCTCCAGCCCCTTGATTTGTTTTTGAGTTGTGCTAAGATGTGGACGTGTATGACCTCGTGTACATGGTTACAAACACTTTCTACTTCTTTTTTTCTTAGCGTTTGTCCTTTCAGGGCTATAGCCTCCTTTCTTGAGACAAGAAAGCTCTTAAGCTTTTGGCAGAGAAACAGCCTTTTTATGTGGCTCTGCTGGAAACCCTGGCAGTTAGGGCACATTGAAGGAGCCCTGAAGCTTTGCAACCCAGCTGGTGGTCATATCCTGGGAAGGATATGACCACTGGCCATATCCTGAGAATGATATAACGCAAATAGCTTATGCTATTGCAACAGTGATTTTAATGTTGAACATACATTCATTGCTATATAGCAAACATAGAGCAACTATTTTGAAGATTCTGTCTATTATCTTGATAAGTTTACAAATGCACTTGTTTTTAATGTTAATGAGAATTATAATTGCTTTACTTTTTAGATGGGTGTTAAAGAAATTACTTTCCCTACTCCTGACTTTGTAACGGTAAGATTTTACAGCTGAACACTACAGTTGTAAGACTTGTAATATGAAACAGACTTTGAGAAATATTCACAAGAAAACTGCTTCTCCAGAAAGCAACTGACATAAACCATCCTGCCGTGGAAACTAACCTCCAAGTACCATTCTTACGTAAACCTATCTCCCAGTATCTCTCCAGCATAAAGCTGTCTCCCACTATCTCTCCTGCATAAAGCTGTCTCCCACTATCTCTCCTGCATAAAGCTGTCTCCCACTATCTCTCCTGCATAAAGCTGTCTTATGGTTCACACCCATATAAACCAGTATCCCAGTATCACTCTCTGTGTCAGTGTAACAGGCCTTCACTGTGATTGGACAGGCATCAGTGACATCACTGACGTACAGGTGAACATTATGTACTTGACATAGAACCTTTCATTCATGTTTGTCTAATATGACTTATGGGTCTTCAAACTGCTTGTTGGATCTAGTCAGGCAAAACTAGTGTCCAGCCCTGACCCCCTTTAAGAGTTATTTTTTTCCATCACACCCTAGTATACAACATTACCTCATACTGAGTTTGACACCAAGAAGATGCTAGGTGAAAATGATTGTAATGAATGAAGATATCCTTGAGGTTCTACTAAAGGTAATTAGGAAGGAAGGTAGAGGAAGGACACCCCACCACGACCCCCAACTAAAGAAACCACAGTAAAAAAATTTTTTCTAAAGCAAACTTCACCTTACTTAAGACAGAGGTGGTAAGTTTCACAACCCCCACGCTAAAGGATAACGCTGCCCAAGATGCAGAAACCTTTACAAATGCACTCTATGAGCACCTACAAGGAAGCATGGATCGGCCATCCCTAGCAAAACCAAGACTCACTCAGAGGTGATCTCTGCCTGACTTACAAAGCCATGTCCAACTCAGAATTGATGGACATGCTCCACCTAAAGAAATCCAAGTCACTGTGAGCCACGTGCTCTAGTGAGCTAAACCTTGCTACAACAATAAATAGAACATGCTGGAGGGATAGATTCCTGTCACAGAGACTCTCCATGCTTTGGAACAAAATTCCTAACTACATTAGGCAATGCCCCTCATTAACACTCTTCAAGAGAAACCTTGACGAGTGGATGGGTAACAGAAAATACACCCCTGGTCTCATTTCATTGGCTCTTCTTGACAGAGGCTCAGTTAATTAATCAATGGGGCAGTGAAAGATGACACACTCTGGCTAGGCTTATAAATGCCCTCAGGCAGATAGCCTAGTACCTACCTATGAACCTATTGTCAAATTGGACAGACATGAATGAAAGGATCCAGTGTTATGGTAAGCACATAACTTCTATATACTATTTATTTAGTCTGTTTGATCTGACTTATGGGTCAGAATCCCAGGCTGCCAAAACTCCTGGAAGGCATCATGACAGGAGACCCTTAAGGACAATGGATTCAAAAGAAGTCCTAGCCTTGGAAATGGAATGCAGTTTGTAGTGCTTAATTAAAATATGCACTGATGACTATGTCGTCACCATATAAATCTCATCACTTGAAGACCACCTCAAGAAGGCTGTGGAACTAGCCACTGCTCAACCACAGTATCTCACAAGGACTGTCTGTGCGGCAGGATCATGGGAAAGTACTTGTTGCATTTGCTGCTGGATAGGAAAGCAAAAAGCTTGCAGCAAGGACTATCCCAGAAATGGAATATCTACTGTGTTACTGCTGGACTGAGTGATCACTTGTGAGACATTAGGATCGACCTTCTCAGCCAGTTCCCAAGGCAAATGAGCTCCTCCAAGATGCGCATTGCCATAGGAGAAGATGTGGTGCACTGTGCTATCACCCATTGCCAAACTCTCACTTGTTCCCAACCCAGGGGATATGACCAGGACTGCCATCGTATTGTCTGTTTGTATAGAAATCATCCCCCAGAGGAAGGCAATCCTGAAGTTCCTGCAACACTATAAGTGTCGAGCCACAGGCCTTAAACAGAATCTCCTCATTTTGACGTGGTAGATCAGAGAGTCAAGATCCCCTCTACTGCATGAGATCCTGGATCTTGTCAAGGGAGGTATCTTTGAATGGGGACTGAAGAGAATCCTGCCTATTCTCTAGGTGGTGTCAGATGTGACTGACTCCGATGGGGAGTTGATGTATCTCCTTTTACACATCCTGTTTCTCAGAACACAGACGGTATATCCAGACTACTCAGAGGACTCACCTTGTAGTTGAGCAGTAGTTTTGAGGCCTAACCCTTGGCTTGGACAAATGGACGCATGTTGGGGTTTCAGCAAAAAGGAGTGGGAGTCATGGGGTGGATCTGTTCCATGGAGGTCTGCATATCAACACTCAGTGGAGACTATATTATCTTCCCCATAACTTGAATAGCCATGCCAGCCTCTGCTGGATCCAAGGACACCACTTCCATGACCAGTTCCCTTCCTCCCACAGGAAAAATGGGTGACACCAAATAGGGAGTCTCAGCAGTAAGGGGAGGACTTCAAAGTGGGGACTAGAATTATATACTCAAAGGCCGATGTCTCTGAAACTGACAAGGAGACTTGTAAGACAGCTGTGATGAAGGTGTCAATGATCCACTGTTGAGTTCAGTCCCAAGACAGCCTCACACACTTCAGACTTCAAATTGGGTACTGTGGTTAGCATCTTGGGTCCAGGATCTGCACCAAAACCACCAGAGAAGGACCCCATGTTGGAAAAGGAATTAACAGGAGTAGGGGACAGGGACAGCCCTATCCAACCTTGGAACACAGGGATGGTGAGAGAACTCCTATCTCAATCTGTATCTTCAAGAAAGCCTTCATCATGTGATCCAGATCTGCCTCAGGTATACTGTTGTGCGACCCGAGGGATTGAGGTGAAATAGAAGGAGGTCGAGAAGGGATCCTTTGAGAGTATTTTAGCTGACCTATTCTGAATTAATAAATAAATTACAATCAGCTCTGATAGCTGTGGAACTGACAGAGTAGAATATGTTGGAGTTGATGCTGCAGCCATTTCCAGTCTTGGGAACTTCGGAGCAGAACATGGCTCTTACTCTTCCGATCACCTTTTACTAATCTCAGAGTCCTTCGATTGATGCTATTCTGAAGACTTTTTGGTTTTGTCAGATTCTGGATCAGTGGGCATGAACCCTTAATTATAAGCTTTGTCCTATAACTGGGTAATGCTCCAGGCCCGAAGGCCTTACATATTGTGTAGTCCTGTGATAAATGGTCCCCTTAGAGAAATACACCAAGAAGCACAACTCAATGCTACACCTCTGTTTATTATGAACAGTTAAGCACTTGCATCCCTTCACAGAGCAACTTCTTCAGAATGAGTTCTCTTATTAAGGAACCAAACAAAGCCAAGATTTTTGTTCCTGGTGTTTGTAACAAGTTTTTTGTTTCTGATATTTGCAACACGTTTTTGGTTCTTGGTGTTTGTAACAAGTTTTTGGTTCCTGATGTTTGTAACACAAATTTGGTTCCTGGTGCTTCTTTTATTAGTCTTGTTTTTTTCACTTAGTCATTTGTTTTTTTTAATAAATGGTCGACCTCGCAAGCATAGCACACATAAATCATGGGTGTCTTGTGGTAAGATTTTGTGCCCACATTTTTTTTCTCTTGCCTCATTCATGTTGATTGAAAAATGGACATCTACTAGGAAAGTAGGCAACACAAGCACAGATAATATATAAATGCTAATCCAGCAGTCTTAAACAATACAAGATACTCTCAGACAACAGAAAAAAATAACTAAACACTTCAAAGAATACACTGTATCATTTCCGTGTGTGTGTGTGTGTGTGTGTGTGTATGTGTGTGTATATGTATGTATATATATATATATATATATATATATATATATATATATATATATATATATATATAAAATAAGTGTGTGTGTGTGTGTGTGTGTATATATGAGCAGCTAAACAAGAAAAAGATTATTACAGGATATACACTTAACCTAAAGGTAGCTGGAGCTGAAAAAATGATAGTAAATTAATAGTATAATTTGAAAATCACAACAAGGAGGAGCACTTAGCTTAAATTTGATTAGAAATCCATGTCTGTTCACGATGTTGGCAAATCAGAGCTGAGATAACATTGTACACTAGGGCATGATGGGAAAAATAATTCTAAAAGGGACTTGAGATAGACGCACTAATTTTGCCAGGTTGGATCTGACAGGCATCTCAAGGACCCATAACTTGGACTGGATGGAATGAATTAATATGATCTTGCATTGGCATGTGCCACGTGGAGTACAAGAGCCAGTGGTTTTGGTGACGTGCGAGTATGCTGTCATAAAGGGAACCACAGCTGATGTCAGAAGCCAAACTTAAGGCATACATAGCTGCTGCAAGTTACCCTCGGACAGAACACAGAGGTAATGTCTGACATTTCAAAGACATGTGTCTGGAGCATTTCTCCCTGGGACTCCGCTGAAAATAGGCTTCGTTCCAAGTAGGACTTTCCCAGTAAACAAATGTTAAATAAATAATTAAAATAAAATAATACAGAAACCTTGGTTAACAAATGAATATTATAATTCTGGTATCAGAATGAGATCTACTATTAGAAGGGAATATCCAAGCTGCTGCCAGAAGTATAACAGAAGGTGGAACATGTGTAACATTAGATGGCTGCAGCACTTTTGGGACAAAGATGGAGAACGTCTGTCACAGGCTATCAGATGTTGCCAGCTACTGAAACTTTGGGCAGCAATTATAAAAGTGCAGTTACATACACACACACACACACACACACACACACACACACACACACACACACACACACACACACACACACACACACACACACACACACTCACTCACTCACACTCAGAAAAAGCACAAGTCCCTCAGAATAACATAACATGAAGTCTGCTTCTTTTATGAAGCACATCTCACAGGCAAATGTTCTAGTTCGAACAAACCACAGAGCACACACTGCTGACTGCTAAGTACACAAATTGCCAGAAAACACAACATGTGGCCTGCTAATCCTTATGCTGTTTGGCATCACTTTATCAGGCCTAGGGTGTGGCGATTACTCTCAGAAATACTCTGTGGTTTGCATTCTGATTTTTCCCATAAACAGAAGTCGTTGGTAGCCTCCAGTTAAATTAAAGGAAGCCTGCGATTTTATTACATTATGAATTATGATGTAAGTTTCTATTTGTGCAGCACTTCTAGGTTTTCAGTTGCACAGTCATTTCATATTCATTCTCAGGATTCTAGCTTCCTTTTTTGAATGTAAAAAAGAGGAACTAGTGATAGACCTTAGCCTTTTCTGTTGTATGTGTGAGTGTGTGTGTGTGTGTGTGTGTGGGGGGGGCTCTTTCTTTTTAATTCTGCTGCCTACCAGCCATCAGCCTGTAAATGATGCAATCAGTCTATTCATTTATTTCTCTTTTTAATCCTTCTCTCTGACAACTACTAAATGATCTAACCAGTCTATTCATTCCTGTTTAGACAAGTGATGATTTCATGAGGCGGTCATCTAGGCAGCCATTCTGTAAGCCATAACTAGTGGGTCTTGTCCACAATACTGACTGCCAAACATACAGTGACTGCAGGTGAAGCATGTACTATATGTCACACACATCTCCCCAGAATGCAGTAGCCATTGGTATATCGAGTGTACAACCAGCTTGCAATGTAGGCCAGTACAGCAGTGAGAATAGCTGCCTCTCTTGTGCCAGGATGGCTGAGCTGGCATTGGCCTCTCACTTCTACCCTCTGTCGTTGGTTCTTCTGGTGCTTAGGTGAGTAGATGACCCTGGATCACTTGGATCAGAATTACAGCTTCATCCCTCTGTGCCACATACCTAATGGGGGGGGGGGCATTATTTGTCCCTTATTTCATGCTGAGTATTCAGTAGGCAGGAGTTCTGTGGGCCATTTTGCCCAAGTATTTGTAGTTGCTGAACGTGAGGAGAGAATGTATAAGATGGCTGTTACAGCTGAAATCTCTGGATTAGATTTCAGTGATGGCCTGAGCTTAGGCTACATCAAATGAGCCCCTGAGTTTAACAGTGTTGAAGTACTTGCATAGTGCAGCAGGCTATAATAGAACTGCAGTTCACGGCTTAGTGCAGTGGGTTGTAACAGACCTGCAGTTTGGGGCCTAATGCAGTGTGCTGTAACAGAACTGCAGTTCAGGTTTTTCATGACAGAAGATGTCAGCTGCAGTTATTTACTGTCCCTAGGCTATCAGAGCAGCAGACAGTTTACACTGTGATGCAGGATTGCAGATTGTCATGGCAGCAGCTGATGCACATAACAGTTCTAGACTTTCCTGACAGCAGTTGGCATTCAAAACAGTTCTGGACTCCCCAGGAAGAAGTTGTTACACAGAATTGTAGGCTCTCCTGGCTGCAGCTGTCAAACATAGTGATGTAGGCTTCTGGACTCTCCTGTTAGTGCAATACTGCATGGGATCTAGGCTCACATGGCAGCATTTGGCACACACACACAGTACTGCACAGGTTCTAAGCTCTCCTGGCTGCAGTTGCTACTGTAGTGATACAGTGGTTCTAGACTCTCCTGGCTGCAGTTGCTTCATACAGTGATGTTGTGGTTGTAGGTTCTTTTGGCAAAAGCTGCAACTCAAAATGTTGAAGCAGTTTAAGGCTACACAGAAATGTAGCAAGTCCCCATATGAAAGAGCAACATGTCTTTAGGCTGTCTTGGCAACAAAAGCCAAATACAGTGATGCAGGGCTCTAGGCTGTTCCAGCAGCAATTTTCACACAGAGAATCAAAGCCTATAAGCTTCTACCTTTTCTGACAGCAGTGACCACATGCGATAATGCAATAGTTTTAGACTGTCTCAACAAGAGTGGCCATATACATTACAGGATACACAGACTGCCTTGTCAGCAGTCATCTCACACACACACACACACACACACACACACACACACACACACACACACACACACACACACGCGCACGTGCACACACACACACACACACACACACACACACACACACACACACACACACACACACACACACACACACACACACACACACATACAAATAGAGGTACAGTAGTTCCAGGCTGTCCTAACAGGACTTCCTGCAAACAGTAATATACTGGTTCCAGGCTGTCCTAACAGCAGTTAAGACACGCAGTAATATACTGGTTCCAGGCTGTTTTAACAGCAGTTAAGGCACACAGTAATATACTGGTTCCAGGCTGTCCTAACAGGACTTCCTGCAAACAGTAATATACTGGTTCCAGGCTGTCCTAACAGCAGTTAAGGCTCACAGTAATATACTGATTCCAGGCTGTCCTAACAGCAGTTAAGGCACAAAGTAATATACTGGTTCCAGGCTGTCCTTACAGCAGTAAAGACACGCAGTAATATACTGGTTCTAGGCTGTCCTAACCGCAGTTAAAGAGACAGTAATATACTAGTTTCAGGCTGTCCTAACAGGACCTCCTGCACATCGTAATATACTGGTTCCAGGCTGTCCT
>NC_056749.1:14542764-14561310 GCF_019279795.1 Protopterus annectens | reverse complement strand
AGCTGTCACAAATGAGATTCAGAAAACTTATCAAACATAGGTGAAGATAGGTGTAATGATGGATTAAATAGATAGCTGTCACAAATGAGATTCAGAAACTTATCAAACATAGGTGAAGAGAGGTGTAATGATGGATTAAATAGATAGCTGTCACAAATGAGATTCAGAAACTTATCAAACATAGGTGAAGAGAGGTGTAATGATGGATTAAATAGATAGCTGTCACAAATGAGATTCAGAAACTTATCAAACATAGGTGAAGAGAGGTGTAATGATGGATTAAATAGATAGCTGTCACAAATGAGATTCAGAAACTTATCAAACATAGGTGAAGAGAGGTGTAATGATGGATTAAATAGATAGCTGTCACAAATGAGATTCAGAAACTTATCAAACATAGGTGAAGAGAGGTGTAATGATGGATTAAATAGATAGCTGTCACAAATGAGATTCAGAAAACTTATCAAACATAGGTGAAGAGAGGTGTAATGATGGATTAAATAGATAGCTGTCACAAATGAGATTCAGAAACTTATCAAACATAGGTGAAGAGAGGTGTAATGATGGATTAAATAGATAGCTGTCACAAATGAGATTCAGAAACTTATCAAACATAGGTGAAGAGAGGTGTAATGATGGATTAAATAGATAGCTGTCTAAATGAGATTCAGAGACGTATCAAACATAGGTGATGAGAGGTGTAATGATGGATTAAATAGATAGCTGTCACAAATGAGATTCAGAAACTTATCAAACATAGGTGAAGAGAGGTGTAATGATGGATTAAATAGATAGCTGTCACAAATGAGATTCAGAAACTTATCAAACATAGGTGAAGAGAGGTGTAATGATGGATTAAATAGATAGCTGTCACAAATGAGATTCAGAAACTTATCAAACATAGGTGAAGAGAGGTGTAATGATGGATTAAATAGATAGCTGTGACAAATGTGATTCAGAAACTTATCAAACATAGGTGAAGAGAGGTGTAATGATGGATTAAATAGATAGCTGTCACAAATGAGATTCAGAAACTTATCAAACATAGGTGAAGAGAGGTGTAATGATGGATTAAATAGATAGCTGTCACAAATGAGATTCAGAAACTTATCAAACATAGGTGAAGAGAGGTGTAATGATGGATTAAATAGATAGCTGTCACAAATGAGATTCAGAAATTTATCAAACATAGGTGAAGAGAGGTGTAATAATGGATTAAATAGATAGCTGTCACAAATGAGATTCAGAAACTTATCAAACATAGGTGAAGAGAGGTGTAATGATGGATTAAATAGATAGCTGTCACAAATGAGATTCAGAAACTTATCAAACATAGGTGAAGAGAGGTGTAATGATGGATTAAATAGATAGCTGTCACAAATGAGATTCAGAAATTTATCAAACATAGGTGAAGAGAGGTGTAATGATAGATTAAATAGATAGCTGTCACAAATGAGATTGAGAAACTTATGAAACATCGGTGAAGAGAGGTGTAATGATGGATTAAATAGATAGCTGTCTCAAATGAGATTCAGAAATTTATCAAACATAGGTGAAGAGAGGTGTAATGATGGATTAAATAGATAGCTGTCACAAATGAGATTCAGAAACTTATCAAACATAGGTGAAGAGAGGTGTAATGATGGATTAAATAGATAGCTGTCACAAGTGAGATTCAGAATTTTATCAAACATAGGTGAAGAGAGGTGTAATGGAGTAAATAGATAGCTGTCACAAATGAGATTCAGAAATCAGAAGAATATCAGACATCGGTGAAGAGAGGTGTAATGATGGATTAAATAGATAGCTGTCACAAATGAGATTCAGAAACTTATCAAACATAGGTGAAGAGAGGTGTAATGATGGATTAAATAGATAGCTGTCACAAATGAGATTCAGAAACTTATCAAACATAGGTGAAGAGAGGTGTAATGATGGATTAAATAGATAGCTGTCACAAATGAGATTCAGAAACTTATCAAACATAGGTGAAGAGAGGTGTAATGATGGATTAAATAGATAGCTGTCACAAATGAGATGCAGAAACATATCAAACATAGGTGAAGAGAGGTGTAATGATGGATTAAATAGATAGCTGTCTTTAATGAGATTTAGAGAATTATCAAACATAAATGAAGAAAAGTGTAATGATGGGTTAAATAGATAGCTATCACAAATGTGATTAAGAAACATATCAAACATAGTTTAAGAGAGGTGTAATGATGGATTAATTAGATAGCTGTCTCAAATGAGATTCAGAAACTTATCAAACATAGATGAACAGTGGTGTAATGATGGATTAAATAGATAGCTGTCACAAATGAGGTTCAAAAATCTTATCAAACACAGGTGAAGAAAGGTGTAATGGAGTAAATAGATAGCTGTCACAAATGAGATTCAGAAAACTTATCAAACAGAGGTGAAGAGAGGTGCAATGGATTAAATAGATAGCTGTCTGAAATGAGATTCAGAAATCTTATTGAACATAGGTGTCAAGAGGTGTAATGGAGTAAATAGATGACTGTCAAAAATGATATTCAGAAACTTATCATAGGTGAAGAGAGGTGTAATAATGGAATAAACAGATAGTTGACACAGATGAGATTCATAAACATATCAAACATAGGTGAAGAGAGGTATAATGATGGATTAAATAGATAGCTGACTCAAATGATATTCAGAAAACTTATCAAACATAGGTGAAGAGAGGTGTAATGGATTAAACAGATAGTTGTCTCAAATGAGATTCAGAAACTTATCAAACACAGGTGAATATAGGTGTAGTGATGGATTAAACAGATAACTGTCACTAGTGAGATTCAGAAAATGTATCAAACATAGGTGAAGAGAGGTGTAATGATGGATTGAATAGATAGCTGTCTAAATGAGATTCAGAAAATGTATCAAATATAGGTGTAGAGGTGTAATGATGGATTAAATAGATAGCTGTCACAAATGAGATTCAGAAACTTATCAAACATAGGTGAAGAGAGGTGTAATGATGGGTTAAATAGATAGCTATCACAAATGTGATTCAGAAATGTATCAAACATAGGTGAAGAGAGGTGTAATGATGGATTGAACAGATAGCTGTCACAAATGTGATTCAGAAATTTATCAAACATAGGTGAAGAGAGGTGTAATGATGGATTAAATAGATAGCTGTCACAAATGAGATGCAGAAACTTATCAAACATAGGTGAAGAGAGGTGTAATGATTGATTAAATAGATAGCTGTCACAAATGAGATTCAGAAACTTATCAAACATAGGTGATGAGAGGTGTAATGATGGATTAAATAGATAGCTGTCACAAATGAGATTCAGAAACCTGTCAAACATAGGTGAAGAGAGGTGTAATGGAGTAAATAGATAGCTGTCACAAATGAGATTCAGAAACCTATCAAACATAGGTGAAGAGAGGTGTAATGATGGATTAAATAGATAGCTGTCACAAATGAGATTCAGAAACCTATCAAACATAGGTAAAGAGACGTGTAATGTTTGATTAAATAGATAGCTGTCACAAATGAGATTCAGAAACTTATCAAACATAGGTGAAGAGAGGTGTAATGATGGATTAAATAGATAGCTGTCAGAAATGAGATTCAGAAACTTATCAAACATAGGTGAAGAGAGGTGTAATGATGGATTAAATAGATAGCTGTCACAAATGAGATTCAGAAACTTATCAAACATAGGTGAAGAGAGGTGTAATGATGGATTAAATAGATAGCTGTCTCAAATGAGATTCAGAAACTTATCAAACATAGGTGAAGAGAGGTGTAATGATGGATTAAATAGATAGCTGTCACAAATGAGATTCAGAAACTTATCAAACATAGGTGAAGGGAGGTGTAATGGTGGATTAAATAGATAGCTGTCACAAATGAGATTTAGAAAATTTATCAAACATAGGTGTAGATTGGTGTAATGATGGATTAAATAGATAGCTGTCACAAATGAGATTCAGAGATGCATCAAACACAGGTGAAAAGAGGTGTAATGATGGATTAAATAGATAGCTGTCACAAATGAGATTCAGAAACGTATCAAACATAGGTGAAGAGAGGTGTAATGATGGATTAAATAGATAGCTGTCACAAATGAGATTCAGAAACTTATCAAACATAGGTGAAGAGAGGTGTAATGATGGATTAAATAGATAGCTGTCACAAATGAGATTCAGAAACTTATCAAACATAGGTGAAGAGAGGTGTAATGATGGATTAAATAGATAGCTGTCACAAATGAGATTCAGAAACTTATCAAACATAGGTGAAGAGAGGTGTAATGATGGATTAAATAGATAACTGTCACAAATGAGATTCAGAAACTTATCAAACATAGGTGATGAGAGGTGTAATGATGGATTAAATAGATAGCTGTCACAAATGAGATTCAGAAACTTATCAAACATAGGTGAAGAGAGGTGTAATGATGGATTAAATAGATAGCTGTCACAAATGAGATTCAGAAACTTATCAAACATAGGTGAAGAGAGGTGTAATGATGGATTAAATAGATAGCTGTCACAAATGAGATTCAGAAACTTATCAAACATAGGTGAAGAGAGGTGTAATGATGGATTAAATAGATAGCTGTCACAAATGAGATTCAGAAACTTATCAAACATAGGTGAACAGAGGTGTAATGATGGATTAAATAGATAGCTATCACAAATGAGATTCAGAAACTTATCAAACATAGGTGAAGAGAGGTGTAATGATGGATTAAATAGATAGCTGTCACAAATGAGATTCAGAAACCTATCAAACATAGGTGAAGACAGGTGTAATGACAGATTAAATAGATAGATGTCTCAAATGAGATTCAGAAACTTATCAAACATAGGTGAAGAGAGGTGTAATGATGGATTAAGTAGATAGATGTCTCAAATGAGATTCAGAAATGTATCAAACATAGGTGGAGAGGTGTAATGATGGATTAAATAGATAGCTGTCTCAAATGAGATTCAGAAACTTATGAAACATAGGTGAAGAGAGGTGTAATTATGGATTAAATAGATGGCTGTCACAAATGAGATTCAGAAAACTTATCAAACATAGGTGAAGATAGGTGTAATGATGGATTAAATAGATAGCTGTCACAAATGAGATTCAGAAACTTATCAAACATAGGTGAAGAGAGGTGTAATGATGGATTAAATAGATAGCTGTCACAAATGAGATTCAGAAACATATCAAACATAGGTGAATAGAGGTGTAATGGATTAAATAGGTAGCTGTTTCAAATGAGATTCAGAAATTTTATCGAACATAGGTGAAGAGAGGTGTAATGATGGACTAAATAGATAGCTGTCACATATGAGATTCAGAAACTTATCCAACATAGGTGGAGAGGTGTAATGATGGATTAAATAGATAGCTGGCAGAAGTGAGATTCAGAAACTTATCAAACATAGGTGAAGAGAGGTGTAATGATGGATTAAATAGATAGCTGTCACAAATGAGATTCAGAAACTTATCAAACATAGGTGAAGAGAGGTGTAATGATGGATTAAATAGATAACTGTCACAAATGAGATTCAGAAACTTATCAAACATAGGTGAAGAGAGGTGTAATGATGGATTAAATAGATTGCTGTCACAAATGAGATTCAGAAACCTATCTAACATAGGTGATGGGAGGTGTAATGATGGATTAAATAGATATTTGTCTCAAATGAGATGCAGAAACTTATCAAACATAAATGAAGAGAGATGTAATGATGGATTAAAGATAGCTGTCACAAATGAGATTCCGAAACCTATCAAACATAGGTGAAGATAGGTGTAATGATGGATTAAATAGATAGCTGTCACAAATGAGATTCAGAAACTTATCAAACATAGGTGAAGAGAGGTGTAATGATGGATTAAATAGATAGCTGTCACAAATGAGATTCAGAAACTTATCAAACATAGGTGAAGAGAGGTGTAATGGAGTAAATAGATAGCTGTCACAAATGAGATTCAGAAACCTATCAAACATAGGTGAAGAGAGGTGTAATGATGGATTAAATAGATAGCTGTCACAAATGAGATTGAGAAAATTATCAAACAGAGGTGAAGAGAGGTGTAATGATGGATTAAGTAGATAGCTGTCACAAATGAGATTCAGAAATTTATCAAACATAGGTGAAGAGAGGTGTAATGATAGATTAAATAGATAGCTGTCACAAATGAGATTCAGAAACTTATCAAACATAGGTGAAGAGAGGTGTAATGATGGATTAAGGAGATAGCTGTCACAAATGAGATTCAGAAATTTATCAAACATAGGTGAAGAGAGGTGTAATGATGGATTAAATAGACAGCTGTCACAAATGAGATTCGGAGACGTATCAAACATAGGTGAAGAGAGGTGTAATGATGGACTAAATAGATAGCTGTCACATATGAGATTCAGAAACTTATCCAACATAGGTGGAGAGGTGTAATGATGGATTAAATAGATAGCTGGCAGAAGTGAGATTCAGAAACTTATCAATTACAGGTGAAGAAAGGTGTAATGATGGATTGAATAGACAGCTGTCACAAATGAGATTCAGAAACTTATCAAACATAGGTAGAGAGGTGTAATGATGGATTAAATAGATAGCTGTCACAAATGAGATTCAGAAACATATCAAACCTAGGTGACGAGAGGTGTAATGATGGATTAAAGAGATAGCTGTCTCAAATGAGATTCAGAGAATTATCAAACATAAATGAAGAGAGGTGTAATTAGTAGTTAAATAGATGGCTATCACAAATGAGATTCCGAAACATATCAAACATAGTTTAAGAGAGGTGTAATGATGGATTAATTAGATAGCTGTCTCAAATGAGATTCAGAAACTTATCAAACATAGATGAACAGTGGTGTAATGATGGATTAAATAGATAGCTGTCACAAATGAGGTTCAAAAATCTTATCAAACACAGGTGAAGAAAGGTGTAATGGAGTAAATAGATAGCTGTCACAAATGAGATTCAGAAAACTTATCAAACAGAGGTGAAGAGAGGTGCAATGGATTAAATAGATAGCTGTCACAAATGAGATTGAGAAAATTATCAAACAGAGGTGAAGAGAGGTGTAATGATGGATTAAGGAGATAGCTGTCACAAATGATATTCAGAAACTTATCAAACACAGGTGAAGAGAGGTGTAATAATGGATTTAGTAGATAGCTGTCACAAATGAGATTCAGAAACTTATCAAACATAGGTGAAGGGAGGTGTAATGGTGGATTAAATAGATAGCTGTCACAAATGATATTCAGAAACTTATCAAACATAGGTGAAGAGAGGTGTAATGATGGATTAAACAGATAGATGTCACAAATGAGATTCAGAAACTTATCAAACATAGGTGAAGGGAGGTGTAATGGTGGATTAAATAGATAGCTGTCACAAATGAGATTTAGAAAATTTATCAAACATAGGTGTAGATTGGTGTAATGATGGATTAAATAGATAGCTGTCACAAATGAGATTCAGAAACTTATCAAACATAGGTGAAGAGAGGTGTAATGATGGATTAAATAGATAGCTATCACAAATGTGATTCAGAAATGTATCAAACATAGGTGAAGAGAGGTGTAATGATGGATTGAATAGATAGCTGTCACAAATGTGATTCAGAAATTTATCAAACATAGGTGAAGAGAGGTGTAATGATGGATTAAATAGATAGCTGTCACAAATGAGATGCAGAAACTTATCAAACATAGGTGAAGAGAGGTGTAATGATTGATTAAATAGATAGCTGTCACAAATGAGATTCAGAAACTTATCAAACATAGGTGATGAGAGGTGTAATGATGGATTAAATAGATAGCTGTCACAAATGAGATTCAGAAAACTTATCGAACATAGGTGAAGAGAGGTGTAATGGAGTAAATAGATAGCTGTCACAAATGAGATTCAGAAAACTTATCAAACATAGGTGAAGAGAGGTGTAATGGAGTAAATAGATAGCTGTCACAAATGAGATGAAGAAACCTATCAGTCATTGGTGAAGAGAGATGAAATGATTGATTAAATAGATAGCTGTCACAAATGGGATTCTGAAAACTTATCAAACATAGGTGAAGAGAGGTGTAATGATGGATTAAATAGATAGCTGTCAGAAATGAGATTCAGAAACTTATCAAACATAGGTGAAGAGAGGTGTAATGATGGATTAAATAGATAGCTGTTACAAATGAGATTCAGAAACTTATCAAACATAGGTGAAGAGAGGTGTAATGATGGATTAAATAGATAGCTGGCAGAAGTGAGATTCAGAAACTTATCAAATATAGGTGAAGAAAGGTGTAATGATGGATTGAATAGACAGCTGTCACAAACGAGATGCAGAAACTTATCAAACTCAGGTGAAGAGAGGTGTAATGATGGATTAAACAGACAACTGTCACAAATGAGATTCAGAAACTTATCAAACATAGGTAGAGAGGTGATTAAATAGATAGCTGGCACAAATGAGATTCAGAAACATATCTAACCTAGGTGAAGAGAGGTGTAATGATGGATTAATTAGATAGCTGTCTCAAATGAGATTCAGAGAATTATCAAACATAAATGAAGAGAGGTGTAATTAGTGGTTAAATAGATGGCTATCACAAATGAGATTCAGAAACATATCAAACATAGTTTAAGAGAGGTGTAATGATGGATTAATTAGATAGCTGTCTCAAATGAGATTCAGAAACTTATCAAACATAGGTGAACAGTGGTGTAATGATGGATTAAATAGATAGATGTCACAAATGAGGTTCAAAAATCTTATCAATCACAGGTGAAGAGAGGTGTAATGGAGTAAATAGATAGCTGTCACAAATGAGATTCAGAAAACTTATCAAACATAGGTGAATAGAGGTATAATGGATTAAATAGATAGCTGTCAGAAATGAGATTCAGAAATCTTATCGAACATAGGTGACGAGAGGTGTAATGGAGTAAATAGATGGCTGTCAAAAATGATATTCAGAAAATTATCATAGGTGAAGAGAGGTGTAATGATGGAATAAACAGATAGCTATCACAAATGTGATTCAGAAATTTATCAAACATAGGTGAAGAGAGGTGTAATGATGGATTAAATAGATAGCTATCACAAATGTGATTCAGAAATTTATCAAACATAGGTGAAGAGAGGTGTAATGATGGATTACGGAGATAGCTGTCACAAATGAGATTCAGAAATTTATCAAACATACGTGAAGAGAGGTGTAATGATGGATTAAATAGACAGCTGTCACAAATGAGATTCAGAGACGTATCAAACATAGGTGAAGAGAGGTGTAATGCTGGATTAAATAGATAGCTGTCACAAATGAGATGCAGAAACTTATCAAACATAGGTGAAGAGAGGTGTAATGATTGATTAAATAGATAGCTGTCACAAATGAGATTCAGAAACTTATCAAACATAGGTGAAGAGAGGTGTAATGGAGTAAATAGATAGCTGTCACAAATGAGATTAAGAAACCTATCAGACATAGGTGAAGAGAGATGTAATGATGGATTAAATAGATAGCTGTCACGAATGAGATTCAGAAAACTTATCAAACATAGGTGAAGAGAGGTGTAATGATGGATTAAATAGATAGCTGTCTAAATGAGATTCAGAAAATGTATCAAACATAGGTGTAGAGGTGTAATGATGGATTAAATAGATAGCTGTCACAAATGCGATTCAGAAACTTATCAAACATAAGTGAAGAGAGGTGTAATGATGGATTAAATAGATAGCTGTCACAAATGAGATTCAGAAACTTATCAAACATAGGTGATGAGAGGTGAAATGATGGATTAAATAGACATCTGTCACAAATGAGATTCAGAAACTTATCAAACATAGATCAAGAGAGGTGTAATGATGGATTAAATAGATAGCTGTCATACATGAGGTTCAGAAACTTATCAAACATAGGTGAAGTGAGGTGTAATGATGGATTAAATAGATAGCTGTCTAAATGAGATTCAGAGATGTATCAAACATAGGTGAAGAGAGGTGTAATGATGGATTAAATAGATAGCTGTCACAAATGAGATTCAGAAACTTTTCCAACATAGGTGGAGAGGTGTAATTATGGATTAAGTAGATATTTGTCTCAAATGAGATGCAGAAACTTATCAAACATAGGTGAAGATAGGTGTAATGATGGATTAAATAGATAGCTATCACAAATGAGATTAAGAAAATTTATCAAACATAGGTGAAGATAGGTGTAGTGATGGATTAAGTAGATAGATGTCTCAAATGAGATTCAGAAATGTATCAAACATAGGTGGAGATGTGTAATGATGGATTAAATAGATAGCTGTCTCAAATGAGATTCAGAAACTTATGAAACATAGGTGAAGATAGGTGTAATGATGGATTAAATAGATAGCTGTCACAAATGAGATTCAGAAACTTATCAAACATAGGTGAAGAGAGGTGTAATGATGGATTAAATAGATAGCTATCACAAATGAGATTCAGAAATCTTGTCGAACATAGGTGAAGGCAGGTATAATGGAGTAAATAGATAGTTGTCACAAATGAGATTCAGAAACTTATCAAACATAGGTGAAGAGAGGTGTAATGATGGATTAAATAGATAGCTGTCTAAATGAGAATCAGAAACTTATCAAACATAGGTGAAAAGAGGTGTAATGTTGGATTAAATAGATAGCTGTCACAAATGAGATTTAGAAAACTTATCAAACATAGGTGAAGATAGGATATTGATGGATTAAATAGATAGCTGTCACAAATGAGATTCAGAAACATGTCAAACATAGGTGAAGAGAGGTGTAATGTTGGATTAAATAGATAGCTGTCACGAATGAGATGCAGAAACTTATCAAACATAGGTGAAGAGAGGTGCAATGATGGATTAAATAGATAGCTGTCACAAATGAGATTCAGAAACTTATCAAACATAGGTGAAGAGAGGTGTAATGATGGATTAAATAGATAGCTGTCTAAATGAGATTCAGAAAATGTATCAAACATAGGTGTAGAGGTGTAATGATGGATTAAATAGATAGCTGTCACAAATGAGATTCAGAAACTTATCAAACATAGGTGAAGAGAGGTGTAATGATGGACTAGATAGATAGCTGTCTAAATGAGATTCAGAGACATATCAAACATAGGTGATGAGAGGTGTTATGATGGATTGAATAGATAGCTGTCACAAATGAGATTCAGAAACTTATCAAACATAGGTGAAGAGAGGTGTAATGATGGATTAAATGGAGAGCTGTCACAAATGTGATTCAGAAACTTATCAAACATAGGTGAAGAGAGGTGTAATGATGGATTAAGTAGATAGCTGTCATACATGAGGTTCAGAAACTTATCAAACATAGGTGAAGTGAGGTGTAATGATGGATTAAATAGATAGCTGTCTAAATGAGATTCAGAGACGTATCAAACATAGGTGAAGAGAGGTGTAATGATGGATTAAATAGATAGCTGTCACAAATGAGATTCAGAAACTTTTCCAACATAGGTGGAGAGGTGTAATTATGGATTAAGTAGATATTTGTCTCAAATGAGATGCAGAAACTTATCAAACATAGGTGAAGATAGGTGTAATGATGGATTAAATAGATAGCTATCACAAATGAGATTAAGAAAATTTATCAAACATAGGTGAAGATAGGTGTAGTGATGGATTAAGTAGATAGATGTCTCAAATGAGATTCAGAAATGTATCAAACATAGGTGGAGATGTGTAATGATGGATTAAATAGATAGCTGTCTCAAATGAGATTCAGAAACTTATGAAACATAGGTGAAGAGAGGTGTAATGATGGATTAAAGATTGCCATCACAAATGAGATTCAGAAACTTATCAAACATAGGTGATGAGAGGTGTAATGATGGATTAAATAGATAGCTATCACAAATGAGATTCAGAAATCTTGTCGAACATAGGTGAAGGCAGGTGTAATGGAGTAAATAGATAGCTGTCACAAATGAGATTCAGAAACTTATCAAACATAGGTGAAGAGAGGTGTAATGATGGATTAAATAGATAGCTGTCTAAATGAGAATCAGAAACTTATCAAACATAGGTGAAAAGAGGTGTAATGATGGATTAAATAGATAGCTGTCACAAATGAGATTTAGAAAACTTATCAAACATAGGTGAAGATAGTATATTGATGGATTAAATAGATAGCTGTCACAAATGAGATTCAGAAACTTATCAAACATAGGTGAAGAGAGGTGTAATGTTGGATTAAATAGATAGCTGTTACAAATGAGATGCAGAAACTTATCAAACATAGGTGAAGAGAGGTGCAATGATGGATTAAATAGATAGCTGTCACAAATGAGATTCAGAAACTTATCAAACATAGGTGAAGAGAGGTGTAATGATGGATTAAATAGATAGCTGCCTAAATGAGATTCATAAAATGTATCAAACATAGGTGTAGAGGTGTAATGATGCATTAAATAGATAGCTGTCACAAATGAGATTCAGAAACTTATCAAACATAGGTGAAGAGAGGTGTAATGATGGACTAGATAGATAGCTGTCTAAATGAGATTCAGAGATGTATCAAACATAGGTGATGAGAGGTGTTATGATGGATTGAATAGATAGCTGTCACAAATGAGATTCAGAAACTTATCAAACATAGGTGAAGAGAGGTGTAATGATGGATTAAATGGAGAGCTGTCACAAATGTGATTCAGAAACTTATCAAACATAGGTGAAGAGAGGTGTAATGATAGATTAAATAGATAGCTGTCAGAAGTGAGATGCAGAAACTTATCAAACATAGGTGAAGAGAGGTGTAATGATGGATTAAATAGATTGCTGTCACAAATGAGATTCAGAAACTTATCTAACATAGGTGATGGGAGGTGTTCATAGGTTCATAGGTTCATAGGTTTATACTAGGCTAACTGCCCTAGGGCATTTATAAGCCTAGCCCAAAGTTATGTGGCTTACGCCACCCCTTATGTTAGAAATACTGTGCCCATTAGTTTGTTGTGCCTCTGTCCAGTAGTGACACAGAAATGATTCCCGGGGTAAACCTACGATCCCCCATCCACCGGTCAAGATTTCTCTTGAACAGAGCCAGCGAGGTGCTCTGCCTCACATGGACCGGGATTTTATTCCACAGCATGGGGAGTCTCTGGGTGATAAATCTATCCCTCCAGCACATCCTATTTATATCCATGCTAAGGTTTAAGTCTCTTGCTCTTGTGGTTTTGGTGGATTTGGATTTTTTGAGGTGGAGCATGTCCATTAATTCCGGGTTGGTCATGGCCTTGTATGTCAGGCACAGGTCACCTCTGAGCAGACGGTATGCAACTGAATAGAGTTGGGGTTTCTTCAGTCTGGCAGCATATGACAGGTTTTGGAGTCCCTTTATCCTTTTGGTGAGGAACTTTTGGGGTCTCTCCAATTGCTGCAGGTGTTGGGTGAGATACATCCCGAATGGGGCATTGTACTCGATCATTGGTCTGATAAGTGAAGAGTACAGGGGAACAATGACCTCACTTGATCTGGATGTGAATCCCTTCATGATCAGGTGGGCAATGTAGAAGGTCTTTCGAACCACTTTAGCAACGTGAGCATCAAATGAGAGGCCACTGTCAACCTGGGTCCCCAGGTCCCTGATAACCTCTTCTGTGCTTAGTGGGTTGCCACCTATATGGTAGCTTGGGGTTACCTTGTTTTTCCCGAAGGGTATGACTATACACTTTTTTGCATTTAACTTCAGGCCATGGCTCTGGCACCAGCTATCAGTTTCCGTGAGACCCCTCTGAAGGATGTCTGTGTCCGATGTACTATCCACTATGGCACCCAGTTTGCAGTCATCCGCAAACTCTGTCAGCCATAGTCCTCCTATGTTTGCCTGTACTTCTGAGAAGTGAATGCCAAACAATAGGGGGCCAAGGTCTGAGCCCTGTGAGACTCCACTTGTAACCGGCTTGGAGTCTGACATGGCTCCAGCAACTCTAACCCTGTGGGTTCTGTCCTTTAGCCAGTTTGCAACCCATCTTGTGACATATGGGTTTACATTTAAGCTGGTAAGTTTCTCTATAATACCCAAGTGGGGTATTGTGTCGAAAGCTTTTGCAAGGTCAAGGTAGGCTGTATGGACTGCCTTTCCCTCATCAATGGCCTTGGTGACTGTTTCGAAGAAGTCGACCAAGTTCAAAAGGCAAGATCTGCCCTTGACAAAGCCAAACTGGGTTGGGTCCAAGGTCTGCAAGTCCCCTATGTCCTTGTTTATGAGTTCCATTATGATCCTCTCCATAGCTTTGCAGACCAGGCTTGTTAAGTTTATGGGGCGGTAATTACCATGGTCCGTAGAGGCACCGCCTTTGTGGAGTGGGACCACAGTTACCGTACGCCACTCCTTGGGCACATATCCTGTGGTGAGGCTAAGATTAAACAGCTGCCTTATGTGCGGGTTTAGTTCTTCATTGAGTTCATGTAGCACACAGCCGGGGACCCCATCCAGTCCCATTGATGCTGTGTTTTTAGCTTTAGAGAGAGAGCAGCTTTCACCTGCGCATTTGAGATGTCTGGGAGGCTACTCTCAGTTGGGATAGTTATCTCTCCTTTTTGGGGGGAGAGGGGGGTGAAGTTTGCGCTGAACCTGTCTGCCAGTATGTTGGCAATGTCTGTGGGTTCAGTGATTTTTGTATCATTTTGGACTAATTCTGAGCATATCTGGGAGTTTCCACCCAGGTTTCTGACATAGCTGAAGAAGGCCTTATGATTGTCTTTTGAATCTATGACAATTTTTCTCTCAAAGTTGGCCTTGGATGATTTTATGAAGGATCGTAGTTTCTTGCTAGTGCTGATCAAAGATGCCTTCCCTTTTTGGAATTTTGCTCTATCATGTAATAGCTTTCTCCTCTTATTGTAAAGTTTGTTTATGGCTGGGGTCCACCAGACTGGACGTTTGCCCTTGGTGGAAAGAGTCTTGGTTTTATTTGGGATTGCCTGATCTATGCAGTCCTGAAGGTGTTCATAGAAGGCATTTGTAAGGGCTTCCGCAGCTTGGGTTGTGGTTTCCATTGGTTCGGGGGCCTTGAAGGATACCACACCTGTCTTGAGTAGTGTGAAGTTTGCTTTAGAGAAGTTTTTCACTGTGGTCTTTTTTGTTTGGGGTGGGGGCGGGATGTGGATTTCTAGTGAGATTAGTTTATGATCTGATCTCACCAATGAGGGATATACTTCCGGTGTGGAGCATTTTGTCCCCATGTTCGTGATGATGAGATCTAGTATATTTTCTCCTCTTGTGGGGACGGTGACTAGTTGTTCCATGGCATTTGAATTTATGAACTCCAGGAACCTTTGGGCTAGAAAGTTTGGGCTTGAGTAATGTTCCCAGTCTATATTCGGGTAGTTGAAGTCACCCAATATGATGGTGTTTGGTGGTACATTTATACCCTCCAGTGTTTTCAGGAAGGCTGTGTGGGTTTCCTGAGTTTGAGAGGGTGGCCTGTAGCATGCTACAAATTGTAGAGCAGTTTTGCCTATGGTTAATTGCACCTGGATGGTTTCTGATGCTTCGTGCGTAGCCACCAACCTGGAGGTGTGGGTATCCTTGATAAATATGGATACACCCCCTCCTTTTGTGGTGTGGTCTGGGTTTTGGGGCTGGAACGCATGATATGAGATGAAATCTGATAGTGCCGGGGTGCTCTCAGGAGCCTTGAACCAGGTTTCAGTCACAGCACAGACATCGATGTTCTCCATACTGAGAAGGGCCTTGAGTGTGTGCATTTTGAGATTTAGACTTCTGGCATTGAGCAGCATTACCCTTAGTTTCTTCACGTTTTTGTTTTCTAGGGTGGTAGGTTTAGAATTTGAGCCTTGCCTAAAAAAGGCACTATGAGGGTGGCAAGAGCCTTAGCCAATATCCGGAATCCCAGGGGTGACAGGTGCAAGCCGTCCCTTGCGAAGCAGCGTGGCTTGTCGAGCATGTCATCCCAGGCAGACAGGCACTGGATCCCCTTTGAATGACACCAGAAATTAAGCCAATTGTTAAAGCTGATCATCTTGTCACTATATTGTGGCATCATTCCTGGTGAAGGAAGGATACTGCTCAGGGTCAGGGTCATACCTGCCTGGGCTACATAATCAGAGAGCTCCTCTATGTCTCTTTTCATGTAGTCCAGGGAGGTACGTCTCAGGTCGTTCACACCAGCATGGACAATGACTGTGTCATACTTGTACTTGCCGTGGAGTGACCTGAGTGCTTGTGTTATGTGGCGGAGTCTAGCGCCCGATAGGCAGCTTACCGTGACCTTCTCCTTGTTCAGCCTGGTGAGTGGGACGTCAGTGTGCCTGACTATGGAGTCACCTATGACAAGTATGTTTGGTGTTGTATTTGGCCTTAAGGGCAGTGACTGCTTTGCACACTGATTTTGTTGTTTATGTGTTGTTTGTGTGGTGTATTGAGTTTGCATTTGCTTGGGTGTCTGCTTTGGAGGCCTCTGCTGTTTAGGTAAATTTTTACTCAGAGCCTCCGAGTATGTCTTAGTGTGTTTATGTGTTTGATTCAGTGGTGTGGTTGAGTTATGTGAGACTGGTATTGTGGTGTGTGTAGTTGCCTTCTCCTCCTGCCTGGTCTTGCCAGTCCTGAGTTGAGAGAGCTCAGCCTCCAGCTTGGCTAAATAGCTGCATCTCTCGCAAGTGTTAGTGTCACGTGGGAGGAGGAGAGGGTTGTCCGTGTACATGAGGCAATTGTAACATTGTCTCAGAATTCCCAGATTCACCAACTGGGCAGGAGAGGACGCCAGCATCTGACCCTTCGACATGCTAGAAAGATTTATGAGTTGGTATGAGACAGAAAAGTAGTGGGCTTAGCAGGGAAGTGGGCACTCCTGGGGGGTTTTGCTAGTGAGAGATTTGTATAATATAGGAGTGCTTGACCTGCAAAGAGAATGCTTATAAGACAAGCGATATGCTTACAAGACAAGTGCTGAGCTTTTTGAGAAAAAAAAGCTATTTGGAACAAGTGCTGCACTTTTTAGTGAAGGTGTAAACTGTTTAGGTTCCTAACAGAGCAGTTCTAAGGGAAAATTTGAAGAACAGACTTTCTGGAGCCAGAAAGAGTTTAACCTTGTTTAACCGGTGCTGCCCGATGCTGCTCTAGTGGCAACTCCGCGCTAAATCGTGCAAAAGCACGTTAAAGCGTGCTTGATAGCAGGGGCTGGAAAGAAGCAGGAATAGACCCAAAACGGACAATAAAACTACAGTTTCAAGTCAGTAACCACCTCTACGGGGGGCAGGGAAGCTGCTCAATGTTATTCACTGCCACTGATCAACAAAGAGACTTTCCTTTAGCCCAAGCAAAAATGGCCTCACAAAAACTTTCAAATAGTTCAGGAACAGCAAGCCTGTAACTGAACTTTTTTAACTCTCAGAAAAGTGGGAATAAAAGCAAGGTTTTTTTTTTTGTTTTTGTTTTTTTTCAGAGATAGCAGAGGTTCACAAGTAATATCAAGTTATAACAGTGCAGTAAATGACCCCACACAAGAGTGCTGGGTCAAGGACAGAAAATATGCAAAGAAAAAAACGATTTAAAATGAAGTGCAAACAGGAAATTCAGCAAACAGCTTTTGGTTGTGCTCTAAATACAGCTACTAATACAGAAATCAAGTTTAACAAGTCAGCAAATGCTCAAGCTAGGCAGCTATGCAGAAAAACTTAGCAAATAAACAGAGAAAAAATACTTAAAATCTCAAAAGTGGCTCCCTTCTTCTCTCAGCATTTTTTCCTCTTGGAGGGTGCTTCACCAACAGCCAACAAGCCTGAAAAGACGCCCAAATCATGAGGCAACTAGGTTTTAAGAGAGGAAGATGAAGGAGTTTTGGAAATGACCCCTAGTGGCCAATAAAACTACAGTTTCAAGTCAGTAACCTCCTCTACGGGGGGGCAGGGAAGCTGCTCAATGTTATTCACTGCCACTGATCAACAGAGAGACTTTCCTTTAGCCCAAGCAAAAATGGCCTCACAGAAACTTTCAAATAGTTCAGGAACAGCAAGCCTGTAACTGAACTTTTTTAACTCTCAGAAAAGTGGGAAAAAAGCAAGATTTTTTTTTGTTTTTGTTTTTTTCAGAGATAGCAGAGGTTCATAAGTAATATCAAGTTATAACAGTGCAGTAAATGACCCCACACAAGAGTGCTAGGTCAAAGACAGAAAATATGCAAGTTTTAAGAAAAAAACGATTTAAAATTAAGTGCAAACAGGAAATTCAGCAAACAGCTTTTGGTTGTGCTCTAAATACAGCTACTAATACAGAAATCAAGTTTAACAAGCCAGCAAATGCTCAAGCTAGGCAGCTATGCAGAAAAACTTAGCAAATAAACAGAGAAAAAATACTTAAAATCTCAAAAGTGGCTCCCTTCTTCTCTTAGCATTTTTTCCTCTTGGAGGGTGCTTCACCAACAGCCAACAAGCCTGAAAAGACGCCCAAACCACGAGGCAACTAGGTTTTAAGAGAGGAAGATGAAGGAGTTTTGGAAATGACCCCTAGTGGCCAATAAAACTACAGTTTCAAGTCAGTAACCACCT
>NC_056749.1:14506703-14542264 GCF_019279795.1 Protopterus annectens | reverse complement strand
GTGAAATTTATATGTTGTTTTGTAATTGTGTGAGGCACATGCAATAACAGTGGATAATGGACTCCAGTTATGTCTTGTAAATGATTGTGAGTATATGTTGTTTTGTAATTGTGTGAGGCACATGCAATAACAGTGGATAATGGACTCCAGTTATGTCTTGTAAATGATTGTGAGTATATGTTGTTTTGTAATTGTGTGAGGCACATGCAATAACAGTGGATAATGGACTCCAGTTATGTCTTGTAAATGATTGTGAGTATATGTTGTTTTGTAATTGTGTGAGGCACATGCAATAACAGTGGATAATGGACTCCAGTTATGTCTTGTAAATGATTGTGAGTATATGTTGTTTTGTAATTGTGTGAGGCACATGCAATAACAGTGGATAATGGACTCCAGTTATGTCTTGTAAATGATTGTGAGTATATGTTGTTTTGTAATTGTGTGAGGCACATGCAATAACAGTGGATAATGGACTCCAGTTATGTCTTGTAAATGATTGTGAGTATATGTTGTTTTGTAATTGTGTGAGGCACATGCAATAACAGTGGATAATGGACTCCAGTTATGTCTTGTAAATGATTGTGAGTATATGTTGTTTTGTAATTGTGTGAGGCACATGCAATAACAGTGGATAATGGACTCCAGTTATGTCTTGTAAATGATTGTGAGTATATGTTGTTTTGTAATTGTGTGAGGCACATGCAATAACAGTGGATAATGGACTCCAGTTATGTTTTGTAAATGATTGTGAGTATATGTTGTTTTGTAATTGTGTGAGGCACATGCAATAACAGTGGATAATGGACTCCAGTTATGTCTTGTAAATGATTGTGAGTATATGTTGTTTTGTAATTGTGTGAGGCACATGCAATAACAGTGGATAATGGACTCCAGTTATGTCTTGTAAATGATTGTGAGTATATGTTGTTTTGTAATTGTGTGAGGCACATGCAATAACAGTGGATAATGGACTCCAGTTATGTCTTGTAAATGATTGTGAGTATATGTTGTTTTGTAATTGTGTGAGGCACATGCAATAACAGTGGATAATGGACTCCAGTTATGTCTTGTAAATGATTGTGAGTATATGTTGTTTTGTAATTGTGTGAGGCACATGCAATAACAGTGGATAATGGACTCCAGTTATGTCTTGTAAATGATTGTGAGTATATGTTGTTTTGTAATTGTGTGAGGCACATGCAATAACAGTGGATAATGGACTCCAGTTATGTCTTGTAAATGATTGTGAGTATATGTTGTTTTGTAATTGTGTGAGGCACATGCAATAACAGTGGATAATGGACTCCAGTTATGTTTTGTAAATGATTGTGAGTATATGTTGTTTTGTAATTGTGTGAGGCACATGCAATAACAGTGGATAATGGACTCCAGTTATGTCTTGTAAATGATTGTGAGTATATGTTGTTTTGTAATTGTGTGAGGCACATGCAATAACAGTGGATAATGGACTCCAGTTATGTCTTGTAAATGATTGTGAGTATATGTTGTTTTGTAATTGTGTGAGGCACATGCAATAACAGTGGATAATGGACTCCAGTTATGTCTTGTAAATGATTGTGAGTATATGTTGTTTTGTAATTGTGTGAGGCACATGCAATAACAGTGGATAATGGACTCCAGTTATGTCTTGTAAATGATTGTGAGTATATGTTGTTTTGTAATTGTGTGAGGCACATGCAATAACAGTGGATAATGGACTCCAGTTATGTCTTGTAAATGATTGTGAGTATATGTTGTTTTGTAATTGTGTGAGGCACATGCAATAACAGTGGATAATGGACTCCAGTTATGTCTTGTAAATGATTGTGAGTATATGTTGTTTTGTAATTGTGTGAGGCACATGCAATAACAGTGGATAATGGACTCCAGTTATGTTTTGTAAATGATTGTGAGTATATGTTGTTTTGTAATTGTGTGAGGCACATGCAATAACAGTGGATAATGGACTCCAGTTATGTCTTGTAAATGATTGTGAGTATATGTTGTTTTGTAATTGTGTGAGGCACATGCAATAACAGTGGATAATGGACTCCAGTTATGTCTTGTAAATGATTGTGAGTATATGTTGTTTTGTAATTGTGTGGGTATATGTTGTTTTGTAATTGTGTGAGGCACATGCAATAACAGTGGATAATGGACTCCAGTTATGTCTTGTAAATGATTGTGAGTATATGTTGTTTTGTAATTGTGTGAGGCACATGCAATAACAGTGGATAATGGACTCCAGTTATGTCTTGTAAATGATTGTGAGTATATGTTGTTTTGTAATTGTGTGAGGCACATGCAATAACAGTGGATAATGGACTCCAGTTATGTCTTGTAAGTGATTGTGAGGCACATGCAATAACAGTGGATAATGGACTCCAGTTATGTTTTGTAAATGATTGTGAGTATATGTTGTTTTGTAATTGTGTGAGGCACATGCAATAACAGTGGATAATGGACTCCAGTTATGTCTTGTAAATGATTGTGAGTATATGTTGTTTTGTAATTGTGTGAGGCACATGCAATAACAGTGGATAATGGACTCCAGTTATGTCTTGTAAATGATTGTGAGTATATGTTGTTTTGTAATTGTGTGAGGCACATGCAATAACAGTGGATAATGGACTCCAGTTATGTCTTGTAAATGATTGTGAGTATATGTTGTTTTGTAATTGTGTGAGGCACATGCAATAACAGTGGATAATGGACTCCAGTTATGTCTTGTAAATGATTGTGAGTATATGTTGTTTTGTAATTGTGTGAGGCACATGCAATAACAGTGGATAATGGACTCCAGTTATGTCTTGTAAATGATTGTGAGTATATGTTGTTTTGTAATTGTGTGAGGCACATGCAATAACAGTGGATAATGGACTCCAGTTATGTCTTGTAAATGATTGTGAGTATATGTTGTTTTGTAATTGTGTGAGGCACATGCAATAACAGTGGATAATGGACTCCAGTTATGTCTTGTAAATGATTGTGAGTATATGTTGTTTTGTAATTGTGTGAGGCACATGCAATAACAGTGGATAATGGACTCCAGTTATGTCTTGTAAATGATTGTGAGTATATGTTGTTTTGTAATTGTGTGAGGCACATGCAATAACAGTGGATAATGGACTCCAGTTATGTCTTGTAAATGATTGTGAGTATATGTTGTTTTGTAATTGTGTGAGGCACATGCAATAACAGTGGATAATGGACTCCAGTTATGTTTTGTAAATGATTGTGAGTATATGTTGTTTTGTAATTGTGTGAGGCACATGCAATAACAGTGGATAATGGACTCCAGTTATGTCTTGTAAATGATTGTGAGTATATGTTGTTTTGTAATTGTGTGAGGCACATGCAATAACAGTGGATAATGGACTCCAGTTATGTCTTGTAAATGATTGTGAGTATATGTTGTTTTGTAATTGTGTGAGGCACATGCAATAACAGTGGATAATGGACTCCAGTTATGTCTTGTAAATGATTGTGAGTATATGTTGTTTTGTAATTGTGTGAGGCACATGCAATAACAGTGGATAATGGACTCCAGTTATGTCTTGTAAATGATTGTGAGTATATGTTGTTTTGTAATTGTGTGAGGCACATGCAATAACAGTGGATAATGGACTCCAGTTATGTCTTGTAAATGATTGTGAGTATATGTTGTTTTGTAATTGTGTGAGGCACATGCAATAACAGTGGATAATGGACTCCAGTTATGTCTTGTAAATGATTGTGAGTATATGTTGTTTTGTAATTGTGTGAGGCACATGCAATAACAGTGGATAATGGACTCCAGTTATGTCTTGTAAATGATTGTGAGTATATGTTGTTTTGTAATTGTGTGAGGCACATGCAATAACAGTGGATAATGGACTCCAGTTATGTCTTGTAAGTGATTGTGAGTATATGTTGTTTTGTAATTGTGTGAGGCACATGCAATAACAGTGGATAATGGACTCCAGTTATGTCTTGTAAATGATTGTGAGTATATGTTGTTTTGTAATTGTGTGAGGCACATGCAATAACAGTGGATAATGGACTCCAGTTATGTCTTGTAAATGATTGTGAGTATATGTTGTTTTGTAATTGTGTGAGGCACATGCAATAACAGTGGATAATGGACTCCAGTTATGTCTTGTAAATGATTGTGAGTATATGTTGTTTTGTAATTGTGTGAGGCACATGCAATAACAGTGGATAATGGACTCCAGTTATGTCTTGTAAGTGATTGTGAGTATATGTTGTTTTGTAAATGATTGTGAGTATATGTTGTTTTGTAATTGTGTGAGGCACATGCAATAACAGTGGATAATGGACTCCAGTTATGTCTTGTAAGTGATTGTGAGTATATGTTGTTTTGTAATTGTGTGAGGCACATGCAATAACAGTGGATAATGGACTCCAGTTATGTCTTGTAAATGATTGTGAGTATATGTTGTTTTGTAATTGTGTGAGGCACATGCAATAACAGTGGATAATGGACTCCAGTTATGTCTTGTAAATGATTGTGAGTATATGTTGTTTTGTAATTGTGTGAGGCACATGCAATAACAGTGGATAATGGACTCCAGTTATGTCTTGTAAATGATTGTGAGTATATGTTGTTTTGTAATTGTGTGAGGCACATGCAATAACAGTGGATAATGGACTCCAGTTATGTTTTGTAAATGATTGTGAGTATATGTTGTTTTGTAATTGTGTGAGGCACATGCAATAACAGTGGATAATGGACTCCAGTTATGTCTTGTAAATGATTGTGAGTATATGTTGTTTTGTAATTGTGTGAGGCACATGCAATAACAGTGGATAATGGACTCCAGTTATGTCTTGTAAATGATTGTGAGTATATGTTGTTTTGTAATTGTGTGAGGCACATGCAATAACAGTGGATAATGGACTCCAGTTATGTCTTGTAAATGATTGTGAGTATATGTTGTTTTGTAATTGTGTGAGGCACATGCAATAACAGTGGATAATGGACTCCAGTTATGTCTTGTAAATGATTGTGAGTATATGTTGTTTTGTAATTGTGTGAGGCACATGCAATAACAGTGGATAATGGACTCCAGTTATGTTTTGTAAATGATTGTGAGTATATGTTGTTTTGTAATTGTGTGAGGCACATGCAATAACAGTGGATAATGGACTCCAGTTATGTCTTGTAAATGATTGTGAGTATATGTTGTTTTGTAATTGTGTGAGGCACATGCAATAACAGTGGATAATGGACTCCAGTTATGTCTTGTAAATGATTGTGAGTATATGTTGTTTTGTAATTGTGTGAGGCACATGCAATAACAGTGGATAATGGACTCCAGTTATGTCTTGTAAATGATTGTGAGTATATGTTGTTTTGTAATTGTGTGAGGCACATGCAATAACAGTGGATAATGGACTCCAGTTATGTCTTGTAAATGATTGTGAGTATATGTTGTTTTGTAATTGTGTGAGGCACATGCAATAACAGTGGATAATGGACTCCAGTTATGTCTTGTAAATGATTGTGAGTATATGTTGTTTTGTAATTGTGTGAGGCACATGCAATAACAGTGGATAATGGACTCCAGTTATGTCTTGTAAATGATTGTGAGTATATGTTGTTTTGTAATTGTGTGAGGCACATGCAATAACAGTGGATAATGGACTCCAGTTATGTCTTGTAAATGATTGTGAGTATATGTTGTTTTGTAATTGTGTGAGGCACATGCAATAACAGTGGATAATGGACTCCAGTTATGTCTTGTAAGTGATTGTGAGTATATGTTGTTTTGTAATTGTGTGAGGCACATGCAATAACAGTGGATAATGGACTCCAGTTATGTCTTGTAAGTGATTGTGAGTATATGTTGTTTTGTAATTGTGTGAGGCACATGCAATAACAGTGGATAATGGACTCCAGTTATGTCTTGTAAATGATTGTGAGTATATGTTGTTTTGTAATTGTGTGAGGCACATGCAATAACAGTGGATAATGGACTCCAGTTATGTCTTGTAAATGATTGTGAGTATATGTTGTTTTGTAATTGTGTGAGGCACATGCAATAACAGTGGATAATGGACTCCAGTTATGTCTTGTAAGTGATTGTGAGTATATGTTGTTTTGTAATTGTGTGAGGCACATGCAATAACAGTGGATAATGGACTCCAGTTATGTCTTGTAAGTGATTGTGAGTATATGTTGTTTTGTAATTGTGTGAGGCACATGCAATAACAGTGGATAATGGACTCCAGTTATGTCTTGTAAATGATTGTGAGTATATGTTGTTTTGTAATTGTGTGAGGCACATGCAATAACAGTGGATAATGGACTCCAGTTATGTCTTGTAAATGATTGTGAGTATATGTTGTTTTGTAATTGTGTGAGGCACATGCAATAACAGTGGATAATGGACTCCAGTTATGTCTTGTAAATGATTGTGAGTATATGTTGTTTTGTAATTGTGTGAGGCACATGCAATAACAGTGGATAATGGACTCCAGTTATGTCTTGTAAATGATTGTGAGTATATGTTGTTTTGTAATTGTGTGAGGCACATGCAATAACAGTGGATAATGGACTCCAGTTATGTCTTGTAAATGATTGTGAGTATATGTTGTTTTGTAATTGTGTGAGGCACATGCAATAACAGTGGATAATGGACTCCAGTTATGTCTTGTAAATGATTGTGAGTATATGTTGTTTTGTAATTGTGTGAGGCACATGCAATAACAGTGGATAATGGACTCCAGTTATGTCTTGTAAATGATTGTGAGTATATGTTGTTTTGTAATTGTGTGAGGCACATGCAATAACAGTGGATAATGGACTCCAGTTATGTCTTGTAAATGATTGTGAGTATATGTTGTTTTGTAATTGTGTGAGGCACATGCAATAACAGTGGATAATGGACTCCAGTTATGTCTTGTAAATGATTGTGAGTATATGTTGTTTTGTAATTGTGTGAGGCACATGCAATAACAGTGGATAATGGACTCCAGTTATGTCTTGTAAATGATTGTGAGTATATGTTGTTTTGTAATTGTGTGAGGCACATGCAATAACAGTGGATAATGGACTCCAGTTATGTTTTGTAAATGATTGTGAGTATATGTTGTTTTGTAATTGTGTGAGGCACATGCAATAACAGTGGATAATGGACTCCAGTTATGTCTTGTAAATGATTGTGAGTATATGTTGTTTTGTAATTGTGTGAGGCACATGCAATAACAGTGGATAATGGACTCCAGTTATGTCTTGTAAATGATTGTGAGTATATGTTGTTTTGTAATTGTGTGAGGCACATGCAATAACAGTGGATAATGGACTCCAGTTATGTCTTGTAAATGATTGTGAGTATATGTTGTTTTGTAATTGTGTGAGGCACATGCAATAACAGTGGATAATGGACTCCAGTTATGTCTTGTAAGTGATTGTGAGTATATGTTGTTTTGTAAATGATTGTGAGTATATGTTGTTTTGTAATTGTGTGAGGCACATGCAATAACAGTGGATAATGGACTCCAGTTATGTCTTGTAAATGATTGTGAGTATATGTTGTTTTGTAATTGTGTGAGGCACATGCAATAACAGTGGATAATGGACTCCAGTTATGTCTTGTAAATGATTGTGAGTATATGTTGTTTTGTAATTGTGTGAGGCACATGCAATAACAGTGGATAATGGACTCCAGTTATGTCTTGTAAATGATTGTGAGTATATGTTGTTTTGTAATTGTGTGAGGCACATGCAATAACAGTGGATAATGGACTCCAGTTATGTCTTGTAAATGATTGTGAGTATATGTTGTTTTGTAATTGTGTGAGGCACATGCAATAACAGTGGATAATGGACTCCAGTTATGTCTTGTAAATGATTGTGAGTATATGTTGTTTTGTAATTGTGTGAGGCACATGCAATAACAGTGGATAATGGACTCCAGTTATGTCTTGTAAATGATTGTGAGTATATGTTGTTTTGTAATTGTGTGAGGCACATGCAATAACAGTGGATAATGGACTCCAGTTATGTCTTGTAAGTGATTGTGAGTATATGTTGTTTTGTAAATGATTGTGAGTATATGTTGTTTTGTAATTGTGTGAGGCACATGCAATAACAGTGGATAATGGACTCCAGTTATGTCTTGTAAGTGATTGTGAGTATATGTTGTTTTGTAATTGTGTGAGGCACATGCAATAACAGTGGATAATGGACTCCAGTTATGTCTTGTAAATGATTGTGAGTATATGTTGTTTTGTAATTGTGTGAGGCACATGCAATAACAGTGGATAATGGACTCCAGTTATGTCTTGTAAATGATTGTGAGTATATGTTGTTTTGTAATTGTGTGAGGCACATGCAATAACAGTGGATAATGGACTCCAGTTATGTCTTGTAAATGATTGTGAGTATATGTTGTTTTGTAATTGTGTGAGGCACATGCAATAACAGTGGATAATGGACTCCTGTTATGTCTAGTAAATGATCATTCTCTTCATTCACGTCTTATTCCACTGTGTCGTTGCATGATATGTTGCCATGGTGATTTGTTTTGGCTCTGTGGTACTGTGTCTTTTTTAATTTCTCCAAATCTTTTGTGTTGCTAAGACCCCATTCCTAAGTCAAAGTATGATTAAAGATCATGAAATTAGTATTGTTTCACTCTTTGATGTCAGACAAAAGTTCTGTTCAGAGCACCTGCAATCTGCCCAGAAATGACTCCTTCTGCAATTCGTAAGGTGTTGCATGTATTGGTAACATATTATGATTGTAAACACTTTTTTATAAGACCCATTGCTCCTACTTCTATTGGAACTGAGTATCTTTCTTCCACATTGCTCTCATTTCTGCTTGCCAATCCTGATATTTTATGACTTTCTGTATCTCTGTACGCAGGACACTGTAGTCACTGGGTTTGGTGATTTCAATGATCAATGTTAATTTTGTCTTTTTTTTATGGACCACTATATCCAATTTTCTAGCATCTGTCTTTTGAACTGTTGGCAATAGGTGATCCCATGCAATGTAGATGTCATAATTTTCTGTGATGCTTTTTGGCTCATGTTTCCAGTGTTTTTCAGCCACTTTGATACCATAATGTTTTCATAATTCCCAATGCAACAGTCTCTTCACATTATTATGCCTTTCAGTATGCAGTCCTTCTGCCATTAGTATGTCACAACCAGCAATGAGGTATGCGACTGTTATCATTTCTGTTTTATAAAACCTACATTTGACCGTTTCTCCCACATGGTCAATGGACTTTGTAAACCAACATGTATGTAGCCCACTATCTTGTGCCGCCAATATTAACCTTTCATCTCTTGGTTTTAATTCATCTCTCCTTAACCATTCCTGCATTTTTTCCTGATCAACATGAAGTTCTTCCAGAAGTTTTCTGTACTTGCAACTATATTTATGCATTTTTCACATTTCTTGCCTTCTCATCTGGTCCTTCACCTTATCTTTATTCTTTTGTTTTTTGACACATTCAGTTGCTGCCTGTTTTTTATCCACTTGTGGTTTGATTAATTTCCTGCTTGATACCAATATGCTTCTGCTAGCCTAAGCAGAGAAGGCACCTTAGATTTATTCTCCTCATGATTCAAAACCTTCACTACATTTGGGTCTTGTGAGGTCAGCAGATATGTGTGGATTCCCACAATTGCAGATCTGTACATGTTATCAATTTCAAGGAGGCCCATCCCTACTTCGGAATGAGGAACATATAATCTTGGTATACTCTGATTTTTATAAATCCTTTGGTGAGCATGAAGTATTCTTCTTGTTTTGCTATCTAATCTGTCCAACACATTTTGGGGCCAGTCAATCACTCCAAATATGTAAGTTAGGATAGGAAGAGAAAGTACTGTGCCTTTATGTGAGTGTTGAGATGATTGCATAGTTTGTGAAAGGACTGGAAACACCACAAAGGCTGTTATAGCTATGCAGCATTTCCAGTATTATAGCTTCTTTATAGGCTCATAGGGTTATAGTAGGCAAATGACCTCTGAGGCCTGTATAAGCCTCGCCATGCAATCCAAATGTACGCCACTGGCTATTTTGACTTAGAGGTTATTTTAAGGGGTATATGTATGATGCCCCTGCACTGGCCCAGTAATCAATGAGCTTCAATCCTCACCAGTAGCACCAGTGAGGGACATACACAACGGGAGGATGAAAAGTACACACACAGTAAAGTACAATTCCCCTTAAGAGCACACAGAGACCACAGTCACTCTGGGGATGGTTTCTCCCTCTTTCTTCAGATCCCCAATAAAATGCCCCACTGGCACAGCTATGGGGTTAAGATCTCAGCTGAGTGGTCTAGCCAAAACATCCAGCAACCTCAATGTCCAACCAGTGCTTTGTGTCCCTGCCCAAGTAGCTGACAAACAACACATTAACTACAGAGTTCATAATCACAGGAAATATTTTAAAACAACATTGTAGAAGAGTCTCAAATAAATACAGAAAACATCTAAACTAATCTTTACTATATTCCTATCTATAGCTAAAAGAAAGTACTTTTCCCTAGTTATTTACTATTAGCAAGGCAAATGCAGATGAGTGCTAAATGGATGTTTCTAGGTCCAAGACAAGATGCAAAATGCCTTCTCTCTCTCTTTCTCTCTCTCTCTCTCTGAGACAGTTCTTAAATTAATATCACATATTACTGCTGGGTTAGCCTGGATGACATCACTCTTTGTCACCTGCCTTCAATTTCCAGGTTAACAGAAACTTAACAAAATTTAACATTTCTCTTTGAAAAATACATATCTCTCATATGTTTGCTCAGAACTGGAGGTTGTAAAACAAACACTTTTACATTTGAAACTTAGTAATTATTTCTGTTTCAAGACAATAGGAAAACCTCTATCTCTAGACATTGTGTCTGCTTTCTGCACTGAAAATCAGATAACACAATAGTAAAACACTTTAATTTTCAACTTATTTTCTTGAAGTTTTGCAAGTTAACTCTGTATGTACCAGCTTCTACGATTAAAACATACATTTACACAGGTATATAGTTTATATACATTTCTGTTCTTTTCCAGTAGGGTACACTGTGGTTACATTCTTGAAGCTTAGTACATAACATACAGTTCTCTTACATTTGTAAGACAAGCATATGAATCATATTAATATTCACAAATGACATATGATTATTTACAAAATTCCAGATAGCTGGACTGGCAGTGTCACAATATGTTAGTTAGGGCATGATTTAACTGCTGCCTCTGTCCATCAGACACATAGGTGAGAGACCAGGGGTGAGTTTCCAATTTCTAGTCTACTGGTCCAGGTTACACTTGAATACAGTTAAGACCCAGGACTGAACCCTATGGTACTCCATTTGTCACTGGTCTGAAGTCAGATTTGGAGTCTGCTACTTTCACAGTGTGGGTTCTGCCAGTGAGCCAGTTGGCAACCCATCTTATGACATAAGGATTTATACCTAGTTTAGTGAGTTTATCTATAATTCCAGAGTGGGGGATGGTGTCAAAAGCCTTGGCGAGATCCAGATAGGCTGTGTGAACCACCTTACCCTCGTCTACGGCTTTGGTGATTGCTTCAAAGAAGTCTATCAGGTTTAGGAGACATGATCTGTCTTTTACAAACCCAAACTGGTTGGGGTCCAGAGTCTGGAGATTGCCAATGTCTTTGTTTATAAGTTCCATGATGATACGTTCCATGGCCTTACAGACCAGGCTTGTTAGGCTAATGGGGCAGTAGTTTCTGGGGTCTGTAGTGACTCCCCCTTTGTGGAGTGGGATAACTGTCACTGTGCACCATTCAGTGGGCACAAAGCCTGAGGTGAGGCTATGATTGAACATGGTGCTTAGGTGGGGTGCCAATTCATTCTGTAGTTTGTGTAGAATGCAGCCCGGGATGTTATCAGGTCCCATGAATGCTGTGTTCTTACCTTTGTAGAGTGTGTTTTTTCTACTTTTCTGAAGTACAGACTAACACAGAAGGTCTTTGGCTAATGAAGTTTGCAGATGACTGCAAACTAGGAGCCATAATTGAGACTCCTAACTATGTGGACATCCTACAAAAGGGCCTCACTGAGACAGATGCCTGGTGTCAAAGCCATGGCCTCAAGCTCAATTACAAAAAGTGCATTGTCATCCCCTTTGGTAACAACTCTGCACCCACGAGCTACCACATAGGTGGTAGTCTACTTAACACCGAAAGTGTGATAAGAGACCTTGGGACACAGGTGGACAGTAGTCTCTCCTTTGATAATGACATCACCACAGTAGTCAGAAAATCCTTTTATGTGGCACACCTCATCACAAAAGGTTTCTCATCCAGGAAAAAAGAGGTCGTTGTTCCCCTCTACTCATCACTCATTAGACCCATTATAGAGTACAAAGCCCCTTTTGGTATGTACCTCATAAGACATCTACAACAACTGGAAAAGCCGCAGAAATATCTCACAAAGAGGATTACCAGCCTCAAACAGATGACCTATTCAGACTGTCTCAAAAAACTCCAGCTTTACTCTGTTGCATATCGTCTACACAGAGGCGATCTCTGCCTAACATACAAAGCTATGTCAAACCAAGAGCTGTTGAACATGCTCCACTTAAAGAAATCTCAATCCTTCTGAGCTACATGCTCTAGGGACCTAAACCTTGTCCCCACAATAAGCAGAACATGCTGGAGGGATAGATTCCTGTCCCAGAGACTTCCCCATACTCTGGAACAAACTACCTATCTATATCAAACAAAGCTCCTCATTAGCACTTTTCAAGAAACATCTTGATGATTGGATGGGAAATAGGAAATTCACCCCGGGGATCACCTCTGTGGCTCTGCTCAACAGGGGCACAGGAAAATAATTTTCTTGGGTGGTGAAAGCCAGGGTACCTTTTTGGCTATACTTATATAGGCCCTAGGGCCAATAGCCTATGAACCTATAAGGGTTTTGCTTCACATGGATGGGAAGCCTTTTCCAGAGAATGGGAATTCTCTGAGATACATACCTGTCCCTCCAACATGTCCTATTCAAATTACAAGGAAAGTTTAAATTCTTAGACCTAGAAGTTCTGATGCTGTTTGTTTTGCAGATATATATAAAAGGTCCTTCAGGGCAGGATCCAAGGATGTCCCATATGCCAGGCATAAAGTGCTTCTCAGCAGTCAATGGGAAACACAGTATAGGGAAATGGCTTTGAGGTGATCTGCATGGGGCATTGTGTTTATATTCTTTTTGTGAGGAACCTCTGTGGATGTTCCAGCTGTGGCATGTGACTAATCAGGTACATAGAGAAGGGAGCATTACACTCACTAATGGGTCCAGTGAGGGCTCGGTATAGTAGCATCATGATTTCTCCAGACCTAGATGCAGTGCCCTTACTTATAAGTCGAGTGACATAGAATAGGTTCATAGGTTCATAGGTTCATACTAGGCTATCTGCCCGAGGGCATTTACAAGCCTAGCCCATAGTTTTGTGGCTTACGCCACCCCTTTAGTATGGGGAACTATACCCATTATTTTGCTGTGCCTCTGTTGAGCAGTGACACTGAGGTAATCCCTGGGGTATATCTGCGATCTCCCATCCATTGGTCAAGATTTCTCTTGAACAAGGCCAGCGAGGTGCTCTGCCTCACATATACCGGGATTTTATTCCACAGCATAGGGAGTCTTTGGGTGATGAATCTATCCCTCCAGCACATCCTATTAATAGCCGTGTCGAGGTTTAAGTCTCCCGCCCTTGTGGCTCTGATGGATCTAGATTTTGAGGTGAAGCATATTCATCAAATCTGGGTTTGACATGGCCTTGTATGTTAGGCAAAGGTCACCTCTGAGCAACTGAATAGAGCTGGAGTTCTTTCAGTCGGGCAGCATAGGACAGATGTTTGAGACCCTTTATCCTTTGGTGAGGAACTTTGTGGCCTCCAGCTGCTGCAAGTGTCGGGTCAGATACATTCAATGGGGCATTGTACTCAATCATTGGTCTGATGAGTGATGAGTATAGGAAGACTATGACATCCCTTGATCTAGATGAGAATCCCTTCATGATAAGGTGGGCAATGTAGAAGGTCTTCCTAACTACTTTAGCTACATGGGTGTCGAATGACAGACTACTATCAACCTGGGTCCCCAGGTCCCTGATAACTTCTTCTGTACTCAGTGGATTGCCACCTATTTGGTAGCTAGGGTAACCTTGTTTTTCCCAAGGGTATGACTATGCATTTTTGGCATTTAACTTTAGGCCATGGCTCTGGCACCAGTTATCCGCTTCTGTGAGACCCTTCTGAAGGATATCTGTGTCAGATGTGTTTTCTACTATGGCCAGTTTGCAGTCATCTGCAAACTTTGTCAGCCATAACCCTCCTGTGTTTGCTTGTACTTAAAGTAGATGCCAAACAAGAGTGGGCCCAGGACTGAGCCCTGTGGTACACTACTTGTGACAGGCTTTGAGTCTGACATGGCGCCAGCAACTCTGACCCTGTGGGTTCTGTCACTCAGCCAGTTTGCAACCCATCTTGTGATGTATGGGTTAACATTTAAGCTGATGAGTTTTTCAATGATACCCGAGGTATTGTATCAAAGGCCTTCGCCAGATCGAGGTAGGCTGTATGGACTGCCTTTCCTCATCAATGGCTTTGGTGACTGTTTCAAAAGTCAACCAAGTTTAGAAGGCATGATCTGCCTTTGACAAAGCCAAACTGGGATGGATCCAAAGTCTGCAAATTCCTATGTCTTTATTTATGAGGTCCATTATGATCCTCTCCATGGCTTTGCAGATAAGGCTTGTCAAGCTAATGGGCCGGTAATTTCCAGGGTCGGTGGAGGCACCGCCTTTGTGAAGTGGGACCACAGTTGCAGTGCCACTCCTGGTCCAGAGGTAAGACTATGATTAAACAGCTGTCCTAGCTGTGGGTTTAATTCCTCGTTGAGTTCGTGGAGCACACAGCCCACCATCAGGTCCCATGGATGCTGTGTTTTTGCTTTGGAGAGAGCAGTTCTCACTTGGGCGTTGGAGATGTTTGGGGGCTGCAATCGCTATAGATATCTCTCCTTTGGGGAGGGGAGAAGTTTGCACTGAACCTGTCAGCCAGTATGTTGGCAATGTCTGTAGGATCAGTAATCTTCACATCATTTTGAACTAGTTCTGAGCATATCTGGGAGTTTCCTCCCAGGTTTCTAACATAGCTAAAGAAGGCCTTATGATTGTCTTTTGAGTCTTTAGCTATTTTTCTCTCAAAATTTGCTTTGGATGATTTTATGAGAGCTCTTAGTTTTTACTTATAGTGATCAAGGGTGTCTTACCTTTTAAGGATTTTGCTCTATCTTGCAGTAGCTTCCTCCTTTTGTTGTAGAGTTTGTTTATGGCTGGGGTCCACCAGAGTGGACGGCTGCCTTTGGTACAAAGAGTCTTTGTTTTGCTTGGGATTGCCTTATCTAACTGGACATCCAGGTGCTGGTAGAAGGCATTTGTAAGTGATTCAGCGGCTTGAGTACTGTTTTCCGTCGGCTCGGGGCCTTAAAGGAGACCACACTAGTCTTTAGAAGTGTGAAGTCGGCTGAGAAGTTCTTTACTGTGGTCTTTTTATTTCAGGTGGGGTGGGATGAGGACCTCCAGCGAGATTAGTTTGTGATCTGATCTCACCAGTGAGGGTATACTTCCGGTGTTGAACATTGTGCTCCCATGTTCGTGATGATGAGATCAAGTATGTTTTCTCCTCTTGTGGGATGGTGACTAGTTGTTCCATGGCATTTGAGTTTATGAATTCCAGGAACTTTTGGGCTAGGGTGTTTGGGCTTGAGTAGTGTTCCCAGTCTATATTAGGGTAATTGAAGTCACCTAGTATGATGGTGTTTGGTGATACATTTATCCCTCTAGTGTTTTCAGGAAGGCCATGTGAGGTTCCTGAGTTTGTGAGGGTGGCCTGTAACATGCTACAATTTGCAGAGCAGTCTTGCCTATGGTTAATTGCACCTGGATGGTCTCCGATGCATCGTGCGTTGCCACCAGTCTTGAGGTGTGGGTGTCTTTGATGAATATGGATACCCTCCTTTCTTGGTATTGTCCGGATTTTGGGGCCGGAACGCATGATAAGAGGTAAAACCTGATAGTGCTGGGGTGCTCTCAGGAGCCTTGAACCAGGTTTCTGTCACTGCACAGACATCGATGTTCTCCATACTGAGAAGGGCCTCGAGTGGCATTTTGAGATTTAGACTTCTGGCATTGAGCAGCATTACCCTTAGTTTTTTCCTTTTTGTGTTCTAGGGTGGTAGGTTTAGAATTTGAGCCTTGCCTAAAAAGGCACTATGGGGTGGCAAGAGCCTTTGCCAATAACCGAATCCCAGGGTGACAGGTGCAAGCCGCCCAGCGTGGCTTGTCCAGCATGTCATCCCAGGCAGACAGACATTGGATCCCCTTTGAATGACACCAGAGTTTAAGCCAATTGTTAAAGCTGATCATCTTATCTCTGTATTGTGGCATCATTCTTGGTGAAGGTAGGATACTGCTCAAGGTCAGGGTCATACCTGCCTGAGCTACATAATCAGAGAGCTCCTCAATGTCTCTTTTCATGTAGTCCAAGGAGGTACGTCTCAGGTCGTTTACACCAGCGTGGACAATGACTGAGTCATATTTGTACCTGCTGTTGAGAGACCTGAGTGCTTGCGTTATGTGGCGGATTCTAGCCACATAACGCAATCATTTTCTTATTACCTTAGATACATGTTGGTTGAATGTCAGGTTATTGTCTACATGAGTTCCTAAATCTCTGATTACTAGGTCTAAATTCAGGGGTGTTTTATCGATGAGGTAGTTTCTCTGGGTGACCAACTTCCCAGAAAGTACTAGTGTACATTTCTTGGCATTGAGTTTTAAGCCATGCCTTTAGCATCAATAATTTGCCTGTGTTAGACCTTTCTGTAAAATGTTAGCATCTTGGGGGTTTCTATGACTGCTGCCAGCTTGAAATCATCTGTAAACCTGGCAAATCACAGGCCCTTGATGTTGGCCTTGACTTATGAGAAATCGATAAAAGAAGAAAGGACCCAGCAGAGATCCCTGGGAGACTCCACTAGTGACTGGCCTCTTTGTAGAGGTGGTCTGTCCAGTCTTAACCTTCTGGCTCCTATCTGTGAGTCCAGTGAGTTACATAGGGGTTTATGGCTAATTCCATGAGCATGTTTACAATGTCTGAGTGGGATATTGCCTCAAATGCCTCAGCTAGGTCAAAGTAGGCAGTATGTACTGTTTTGCCCTCATTCATTGCCTTGATGACCTTCTTAAAGAATAAAGATACAATAAAGATATTTCCTGCTGGAGTCTGGTGCATGTTTTTATTTATATGTGTATCACAATTAACGTCTCACTGAGATACAGGTGGAAGAGATTGTCTTATTGTATAGACTGTTGTTATGAATCAGGTTGAGAGAATAAATGTTATTTCTGTCATATTATTAAATTGTTGGACCATATTTGGTTCTTCAGCACTGAAAAATTAAACTCTTTTTTTCCCTTTGAAGTTGAACTGTCCATCCAGGAATCAATGGATAGTGACTACCTGTGCAGACAGCAAGTGGCTGGACTTGCAGAAGGAGATATGTACTATTAGAAATTTCAAGCCACTTGGTGAAGGCTTGTCAAGTCCCCTTACGAAAGGTTTTCATGAAAAAAGGAAAAGAGTCAGTTATCTGCTCTGAATATAACGTGCACACAGCTGCACTGTATCGATTTGAGAAGGCGTTCTTTAAAGCAATATAACCAGATGCAAGAAAGACTAAATACATTTTATATGCTAGACCTTCAAAATTGTGAAAATGACTGAAGATTATGTTACTGTATAGACTGATGCCCCAAAACGTAGAGTCATTTCTTGAAACGATATGGAGTTGCTTGTGACTGATTCATATCAGTGAAAAAAAGCCTTAATAAAACAGACTTTCCCTAGGTCTAGTAAATAAAAAACCCAGCTGTGACGGACAGTGATTTCGGAATGGCCGCTTTCATGGGTCAGTCAAAGGTTAAAACTGCAAATAGTGGTGACATTAACATTGATGGAGCGTAGGACAGAGACAAAGCCAACAGCTGTGAATGACTCTCATATTAAAACATCTTTTTAAGGGGGTCTGGTAAAACCCACACGTGTCTACAGTAGTGGGGAAATCATTCTACACTGTACAACGTATAAACAAAGGTATAGCATCTAGGTCCAAGGAAGTCATTGTTTCACTGTATTTGGCATTCATCGGACCTATCACTGAGTACAATGCCCCCCTTTGGTATGTACCTAACTGAGCATATCCAACAACTGGAACATCCGCAGAGGTTCCTTATTAAAGGAATACAGGGCATAACTAACATGTCCTCTGCGGACCGCCGCAAGGCCCTATCACTCTATTTTGTCTCCTACAGGCTGTTGAGGGGAAATCTATGCCTGGCATGCAGGGCATTGTCAGACCTCACTCTGATAGACCTCCTACATATCCACAAAACAAACAGCAACATAATTACCTGTTCTAAAGACTTAAACCTTGCCTGTGATATGAATAGGAGCTGCTGGAGAGACAGGTATTTATCACAGAAACTACACCTTCTCTGGAATAGGCTGCCTACCCATATGAAGTAGAGTTTCTCCCTAACCTAATTCAAGTATAACTTGGACAGTTGGATGGGGAACAGGAAATTTATCCCTGGTTTGTCACTTATGTCTTTAATGGGCACAGGCAGCCTGTAAATGGTTCATCTCCCAGGTCCCTGCTTTGTAAATGTTTCACCTCCCAAGCCCCTGCTTACACCTATAAAGGTTACCAGAACTTGTCAGAGATTCAAGATGCATAGCTAGGTTTAAAAAGGTCTTTGTGGTCATTAACCTAGTAAACACATATGAACCTAAGCACCTATGTGAATGTCTGTCATATCAGAATAGCTGGTTTAAGGGGTTGAGTAACGGTCATAGCAGTGAACGACTGTCAAATAAGAACAGCTAGTTTAATGGGGTCTGGTAAAGACCTCACCTGTGAATGATTGTCACATCAGGACAGTTATTTTAAGGGGGGGTCTGGTAAAACTAACAGCTGTGAATAATTCTCAGATCAGAACAGCTGTTTTAAGGGGGTTTGGTAAAGTCCACACCTGTGAATGATTGTCACATCAGGACAGTTATTTTAAGGGGGGGTCTGGTAAAACTAACAGCTGTGAATGATTCTCAGATCAGAACAGCTGTTTTAAGGGGGGTCTGGTAAAGTCCACACCTGTGAATGATTGTCACATCAGGACAGTTATTTTAAGGAGGGGTCTGGTAAAACTAACAGCTGTGAATGATTCTCAGATCAGAACAGCTGTTTTAAGGGGGGTCTGGTAAAGTCCACACCTGTGAATGATTGTCACATCAGGACAGTTATTTTAAGGAGGGGTCTGGTAAAACTAACAGCTGTGAATGATTCTCAGATCAGAACAGCTGTTTTAAGGGGGTCTGGTAAAGTCCACACCTGTGAATGATTGTCACATCAGAACAGTTATTTTAAGGGGGGGTCTGGTAAAGTCCACACCTGTGAATGATTGTCACATCAGGACAGTTATTTTAAGGGGGGGTCTGGTAAAGTCCACACCTGTGAATGATTGTCACATCAGGACAGTTATTTTAAGGGGGGTCTGGTAAAGTCCACACCTGTGAATGATTGTCACATCAGGACAGTTATTTTAAGGGGGGTCTGGTAAAGTCCGTAGCTTTGAATGATTGTCACATCAGGACAGTTATTTTAAGGGGGGGGGGTCTGGTAAAGTCCATAGCTTTTAATGATTGTCACATCAGGACAGTTATTTTAAGGGGGTCTGGTAAAGTCCACACCTGTGAATGATTGTCACATCAGGACAGTTATTTTAAGGGGGGTCTCGTAAAGTCCGTAGCTTTGAATGATTGTCACATCAGGACAGTTATTTTAAGGGGGGGGGGTCTGGTAAAGTCCGTAGCTTTGAATGATTGTCACATCAGGACAGTTATTTTAAGGGGGTCTGGTAAAGTCCACACCTGTGAATGATTGTCACATCAGGACAGTTATTTTAAGGGGGGTCTGGTAAAGTCCGTAGCTTTGAATGATTGTCACATCAGGACAGTTATTTTAAGGGGGGGGGTCTGGTAAAGTCCGTAGCTTTGAATGATTCTCTTATAAGGACAGCTGATTTAAGGGGGTCTGGCAGAGCTCCCTCAAATCTGAACAGCTGTTTTATTGTATCTGGTAAACTTCAGAGCTGTGTATGATTCTTCTATCAGAACAGTTGGTATATTAGGTCTAGTAAAGCCCACAGCTGTGAATAATTCACATATCAGAGTAATTGATTTAAGGGGGTCTGGCAGATGATGTGTGAGAAGACAGTGATTTGAGGAGTCTGTTTCCATGGGTCCGGAAGAGGACAGAACACTGAATGTCAGTGACATCTGGAAACATGCATTGATGCACATGGAGCATTGGAAGGTAATTACTCAAGTACAGAATAATATGGAATCAGGATTCATACAGAAGTCAGCCAGTATGAAAAGATGGAGGATGGCTGTTGGTAATATGCACTGGCTAAAGGCTGTGAGTAGGAGTATGATCACATCCAAATGTGGAAGACTCGACAGTCAAAGTGTCGCATGACTGGTAAGCAAGTGACCAAGGGATGACTAAGAAATTGACTCAAGTGTCACTGATTACTGAAGCCTGACTTGGTAGTCAATAACTGAATGTAATTTCATTTTACATGTTAACCAGGTGGACTCCACTGGACACAAGTGCCTCTTCTCAGGACAAACAAGGACCACTTTCTCATTAAGGATTTGATTAAACTCACACGTAGACTGTTACACACTAAGGGAATCAAACCCATGATTATGGGATCAAGTTAATTTGCATTTCTTACTTTTAATATACACATACTATACAAGCAGAAGCTTAACTATATCAGTTTGTAAGGCCTCCACTCAAGCAAGCAGCCTGGATTCAGAAAGGCTTTTATCATCAATACAACCCTTCATTCAGAAACAGACATAATCTACAATAACGTTAACAAAGGTCTCATTACAGCTGGCATATTTGTTGATATGTCTAGAGTTTTTGAAACTATAAACCACAGGCTAGACATAAATTTAACTTTGGTGCACATAAAATAAAATGGTTCCAAATCTAAATTGAAAACAAAACATTTCAAGTCCTTTCTAAATACCAAATTTGTACAAATAACAGTGAAAAAAGTCCGCCAGAACCATGCATCACTAAATTTAAAGTATTTAATCACAGAAGTTAAAACTTTTGCACACTGCTTCATTAAGCTTACCAGTACATATATAAAATCACATTCATCACAATTAAAATAATCACATGATCAGAACAACAATTAAACTTCTGTTAACATAAAGAGATATACACATTAAATTTGGTTATGCAATTCATTTAAAGCTGGCTTAATACACTTCCATTGAAACATGGAAGTATGTGAGCTTGGAAGACTAAAATCCATTTTAGTTCCTCCTTTTCTGTAAAACTCATTAAACCCCCCCATAGATGTGCATATCACTTGTAAAATCAGAAATTTAAAATGATATGCCTCATCGAGTATAAAGTGCATTATTTTATTTAGTTATTTATTTATTGCATTTTACATTTGTTTACTGGGAAAGTCCGACTGGATTTTAACCCATGTTCAGTGGAAGCATGGGGAGAAAAGCTCCAAAACAATTGTTAACAATCAATTCAGTTCCAAAACAATTCTTCACAAGTAGCTTACATAATATGGAAATATCAACACAACCATAAAATGTTAACACCAAATGGAAACAAAAACTGAAAACAAGTTCTGATGAAGTCAACAGTTTATAACTGACAAAATTGCTAAACTTTTAAAATAAAATGTAACAAACTAGCAGTAAAAGAACGCCAACATCCGCTCATCCAGAAAACAGCAACAGTGTGATAAGCTGCCTTCAAACTGAGTCCAGTAGAAATATCCAAAGTAAATATCACAACAGTCATGGTAAAAAATTACAAAGTCATTTACTGAGATAAAAACAAGTGAACATTAAGCGCTTTCACTCACACAAAAGTGAGCTTCATCAGAACAATTGGACCAACTGATACAAAGTATTTAAATAGTTTCTTTTGGCACCAATTCCACTTAAAGTGACACCACACTTATTTATACAGTTCATACAAGACAATTCATAACAAATATTGAACTTTATACTGAAAAGAATTGCCTGCTACAAAATCTACTAATACTTTACAAATTGGTGTAACTGTTATATTAAAAATAATACTAAAAAACAGATAACATCCATTATATAAATTATCTACCCCAATGGTACTCTAATACAAAATCTAAAAAAGAAATATGAATATCTAACAAAATGTCCTTCTATCTAATATTGAGTAAAGGTTTGATGGAAATATGGTCATTAAGACCCGGTGGTGTCGCGGCATCTGTTAACAATTGCCACCAAACTTCTTTATATGCGAGTATACATTTATAATCACCACCTCTAGGATCCATTACAACATTTTCCAATATGGCAAATTTAAAAATATGCTCTGAACCATATTTTTCTACATGCCTATATAAGGCATTATTTATGTCCTTCGTCCTGATACTATAAAGGTGTGCATATATCCGTTTCTTAAAATACCTCTCTGTTTTTCCTATATAGCATCCTGGACAGGCCTCACATTTTGCTAAATAAATGACAAACTTCGAATTACAATTTCCCTATTTAAACCTCAATCTTGTCTTATTAATGTTGTCCAAAACAGTGCCTGCTTCCTCATTAATGGCATGACATTGATTACAAGTGCCACATTTTGAAGTGTACTTAGTACTGTTGTCCAACCCTATGTCTCTTAAACCCCTTTCCAAATAAGCTTTAATGTTTTTCTCCATCTTTTTATTTATTTATTAATTTATTTAACATTTGTTGACCGGGAAAGTCCGACTAGGTTCCACAGATCCTGTTTTCAGTGGAGGCCCGGGGAGAAATGCTCCAGAAGCATGTCTTTAGAATGTGGGAGGAAACCGGAGTACCCGGAGGAAACCCACGCGAATGCAGGGAGAACATGCAAACTCCGCACAGAAGGCACCCCAGCTGGGAATCAAACCTCTTGCTGTGAGGCAACTGCATTAACCGCTGCACCACTGCGCCACCCAAATCTTATATATAAAGGCGGGTCTAGGGCCCAAAGTGTCTATCAAATCCTGGTCCACCATTAAGACATTCCAATAATCAGACATTATGTCTTTTATTTTGTTTGTATATGGTCCGTATTCAAAGACACAAGCCCTACTAAACATTTTAGGGGTCTTCATACTGTTGGTATCATTAACCATATCCGCACCTTTTCTGTTAAATCCCAATAGTGGGGTATATTTCTTTCCCCATTCACTTATAACATATTCTTTACCATCCCTCATCATATTCCAACCATGTCCTCTTTTTTTGAATAGATCAGTTATATGTCTCAGTTCACATACCATATCTGCTTGTTCAGAATTCATCCTTACAGCCCTGATGCACTGTCCCTTGAAAATATTGTGCATCAAATTTTTAGGATGATTGCTAGTGTATTCTAAGTAAGAGTTAGTAAACGTATTTTTTCTATATATTCTAGACTTGAAACCGTCCTCAGTACTCGATATAATTGTATCTAAGTCGGCAAAACCTTCACTACTACTAGTGGATGTAAACTTTAAGAACCCACTACTGTTGTTTATAAATTCAATGAATTTGTTGAATGTATCTTGGTCTCCTTCCCACAAAATGTAAATATCATCTAAAAACGTGAATAATATTTCATATTTCCATAATATTCACTGTTGAAAATAGTGGTCTCTTCACAATCAAGCATTACCAAATTGGCAAATATGGGGGCCCAAGCCACCCCCATAGCAACGCCTTTGGTTTGTCTGAATAATTTGCCTTCATAATAGATATAATTGTGGTCTAGAACAATAGACATAAGTTCTAGTACCAGACAAACTTTATCCCATTCAAGGTGACTATATTTCCTTATACTATTAGTGAAGGCTTCCATTCCTTCTTCTTTAGGTATGCATGAGAATAAATCCACTACATCAATAGATGCAAATAAATATCCTTGTTTCCAAATTTCCACCAGATAATTTTTTAAAAATTCCCACGAGTCCTTGACCGTATGAGTAACTTCACCATATAAGTGTTTAAGCATAGTATCTACTACTACGCCTAATGGGAAGGTTTTAGACTTGCTGCCTGATATTATAGGTCGAAATGGTGGGTTACTGATGTCCTTGTGGATTTTTGGTATGCCTACTAAAGTGGCCATTTTAGGGTATTCAAAAGAAAATTATATGTATCTTCGGTTATCCGTCTATCCAATAAGAATTCCTCAATGTGCATATCAATTCGCCTATAAGCTATATTTATTTCATTTAAGGAGACTGTTTCATAATTTCCAAATGCAAGTAAAATATCATGCATTTTGGAACTATATTCCATACTATCATAAATAACAACCCCCCCACCCTTATCAGGTTTCATTACCCGTATGATGTTGTTAGTTCTCAACTCTTTAAGAGTGTTTTGTTCATCTCGGGATAGATTGCTTATCATTTTTATCTTGGCAACCTGATTTTGTATCTGATATATCTGCTGTGTTACCAATATGTCATAGATCTGAACACTGGGGTTCATAGGTGGAACAAACGTACTCTTTTTCTTAAGGACATCTGTCTTGTACACAGGTTGATCAATATTGTCCTTAAATAACAATGCCAGATTCAATTTTCTAATATAAAGCTTGAATTTGCTTAGACAGTCCACCAATCTAAAGTTGATTGTGGGAATGTACTTCATTCCCTTAGATAGTAGACTGAAGTGTGTTTTGTCCAAGGGGAAATGTGTATAATTGTAGATTTTAAATTGGTTGTATCAAAATGTTACACCATCAGTCACAATATCTGGCTCTGCACTGCACCCTCTAAATGATCATTCGCTATATCCGCTACCAATATCTCCCTTCTTCCCCATCCTGATGATGGAAATGATTTTTCCTCCATTTTCCTCCCCTTTTCCAATCTGTCTGTTTTCCATTTTTCTGTCCCTGATGAAGATTTGAATTACCCTTGTTGTTGTGCTGTTCACCATAACAATTTGTCTTATCATAAAGATGGGTACCCTTAAGGGGTTTGTTTGTACTGTGATAATATGAGTTGTCCATATCAGGCCTATCTGGGTGGTGCCCCCCTCCCCACTGATAGGCCTGACCCTTCTCATACTGTTCAGGGTCTCTTTTCATTTTTTTACTTTTCCTTTCATATGCTTTTTTAGATTTCAAATCAGCCAATTCGAATTGTTTCACATATAAATTTTCCCAATGCATAAACATAAGATCTTTAAGAATAATATCATTCAATTGCTAAAATTCATTAATACATCTGCATAATTTTTCATCATTACATTTGATTAACAATTTCATATATTGTATACCAAAAGAGTCAAATAATTGGTTGAATTCTTTCTTATTATCACTAGACATTTCAATCCCCATGGGAGTCTTAAAAAAACATAAACCCATAGCTACAATGTTGGTATCGATATGTTTAGACAAATAAGCATTGTCCAATTTGATAGAATTGATGATGTTTAATTTTTTCCCCAACATATAAATTAAGTCTTTCAAAGTGCCCTTCAAATTGTGAGGGTCAAAATGCTCATTAGCATTGTCAACAGAAATGTTGTCAAAAGCCCAATGATTATCAAAAAAGTTTTTTAAATATACTTCCTTATTACCCTCTGTCAATTTTGCACTTCCCACACATTCATTATGCTTATTAGAATATACAGTACCTTTGTCACCACTGCCCTTAGTGTTAGCATTGAAATAAGTACGCATAAATTGCATTTTTTTATGCTTAGTACCAGTCCTTCTGGCCTCTTCAGTTAAGTTTCCAAAAGAAAAATCAAAGGTAAAGTCTGTGGGAATGAGCCTGCTGTTACTAGGCTCTACTTGATTGTGTAATACAGGTAAGTGTATTCCTTCAAAGCTGGTCTGTGCTTGCCTTTGTCCATTGGGTATTTCAGGAGAAGAGGTGACCAAAATCGAACCATCTCTAGGTATCCTTCCACCATCTGCAGGGTCAGAACCAACTGTGGGACCCGAATCATGGTCACTGTTTAAATTCTTAGAGCCCTTAATGTCAGCTGCAGTATTGCATTCAGCGTTGCCGCCTGTATTGGCTCCAAAAGTCGACAGCAAAGATACTTACTCACATCGCCCCTAAGTAAGGAAACTTCTGACTGAAGTTTCTTAAATTCTTCCATCTTAATGGGCGAGGGTGCACTGGAAATGTTGTGTTCGGACTCCATGGAAACAACAACTGAAAATGAAGAGAAAGCGTTCAGTCCACAACATAAAATGTAACAAACTAGCGGTAAAAGAACGCCAACATCCGCTCATCCAGAACACAGCAACAGTGCGATAAGCTGCCTTCAAACTGAGTCCAGTAGAAATATCACCACAGTCGTGGTAAAAAATTACAACGTCATTTATTGAAATAAAAACAAGTGAACATTAAGCGCTTTCACTCACACAAAAGTGAGCTTCATCAGAACAACTGGACCAACTAATACAAAGTATTTAAATAATTTCTTTTGGTGCCAATTCCACTTAAAGTGACACCACACTGATTAATACAGTTCATACAAGACAATTCATAACAAATATTGAACTTTATACTGAAAAGAATTGCCTGCTACAAAATCTACTAATACTTTACAAATTGGTGTAACTATTATAATAAAAATAATACTAAAAAATATATAACATCCATTATATAAATTATCTACCCCAATGGTAGTCTAATACAAAATCTAAAAAAGAAATATGAATATCTAATAAAATGTCCTTCTATCTAATATTGAGTAAAGGTTTGATGAAATATGGTCATTACGACCTGGTGGTGTTGCGGCATCTGTTAACAATTGCCACCAAACTTCTTTATATGCGAGTATACATTTATAATCACCACCTGTAGGATCCATTACAACATTTTCCAATATGGCAAATTTAAAATTATGCTCTGAACCATATTTTTCTACATGCCTATATAAGGCATTATTTATGTCCTTCGTCCTGATACTGTAAAGGTGTGCGTATATCCGTTTCTTAAAATACCTCTCTGTTTTTCCTATATAGTATCCTGGACAGGCCTCACATTTTACTAAATAAATGATGAACTTCGAATTACAATTTCCCTGTTTAAACCTCAATCTTGTCTTATTAATGTTGTCCAAAACAGTGCCTGCTTCTTCATTAATGGCATGACATTGATTACAAGTGCCACATTTTGAAGTGTACTTAGTACTGTTGTCCAACCCTATGTCTCTTAAACCCCTTTCCAAATAAGCTTTAATGTTTTTCCCCATCTTATATACAAAGGCGGTTCTAGGGCCCAAAGTGTCTATCAAACTATGGTCCACCATTAAGACATTCCAATAATCAGACATTATGTCTTTTATTTTGTTGGTATGTGGTCCGTATTCTAAGACACAAGCCCTACTAAACATTTTAGGGGTCTTCATACTGTTGGTATCATTAACCATATCCGCACCTTTTCTGTTAAATCCCAATAGTGGGGTATATTTCTTTCCCCATTCAGTTATAACATATTCTTTACCATCCCTCATCATATTCTGATCATGTCCTCTTTCTTTGAATAGATCAGTTATATGTCTCAGTTCACATACCATATCTGCTTGTTCAGAATTCATCCTTACAGCGCTGATGCACTGTCCCTTGAAAATATTGTGCATCAAATTTTTAGGATGATTGCTAGTGTATTCTAAGTAAGAGTTAGTAAACGTATTTTTTCTATATATTCTAGACTTGAAACCATCCTCAGTACTCGATATAATTGTATCTAAGTAGGCAAAACCTTCACTACTACTAGTGGATGTAAACTTCAAGAACCCACTACTGTTGTTTATAAATTCAATGAATTTGTTGAATGTATATTGGTCTCCTTCCCACAAAATGTAAATATCATCTAAAAAACATGAATTCTTCTTCTTGTTCTTCTCTCAGCTGTTCCCATCAGGGGTCGCCACAGCGGATCACCTGTTTCCATTTCTTCCTGTCATCTGCATCTTGCTCTGTCACACCAACCACATGCATGTCCTCTCTCACCACGTCCATAAACCTTATCTTAGGCATTCCTCTTTTCCTGTTACCTGGTAGCTTCATTCTTAGTATCTTTTTCCCAATATACTCAGCATCCCTCCTCAGCACATGTCCAAACCAACATAATCTTGCCTCTCTGGCTTTGTCTCCAAACCTTCCAACCTGGGTTGACCCTCTAATATACTTATTCCTAATCCTGTCCACCCTCATCACACCCAGTGCAAATCTTAACATCTTTAGCTCTGCCACATCCAGCTCAAACTCCTGCCTTTTTGTCATTGCCACTGTCTCCAACCCATATAACATAGCTGGTCTCACTACCCTCTTGTAGACCTTCCCTTTCACTCTTACAGGTACTCGTCTGTCACAAATCACTCCTGACACTCTTCTCCACCCACTCCATCCTGCCTGTACTCTCTTCTTCACCTCTCTTCCACACTCACCGTTACTCTGAACTATTGACCCCAAGTATTTAAACTCATCCACCTTTGCCAGCTCTACTCCTTGCATCCTCACCATTCCTTTATCCTCCCTCTCATTCACACACATATATTCTGTCTTAGTCCTGCTGACCTTCATTCCTCTTCTCTCTAGAGCATATCTCGATCTCTCCAGGGTCTCCCCCACCTGTTCCCTACTCTCACTACAGATCACAATGTCATTTAAAAAACGTGAATAATATTTGATATTTCCATAACATTCACTTTTGAAAATAGTAGTCTCTTCACAATCAAGCATTACCAAACTGGCGAATATGGGGGCACAAGCTGCCCCCATAGCAATGCCTTTAGTTTGTCTGAATAATTCGCCTTCATAATAGATATAATTGTGGTCTAGAACAATAGACATAAGTTCCAGTACCAGGCAAACCTTATCCCATTCAAGGTGACTGTATTTCCTTATACTATTAGTGAAGGCTTCCATTCCTTCTTCTTTAGGTATGCATGAGAATAAATCCACTACATCAATAGATGCAAATAAATATCCTTGTTTCCAAATTTCCACCGGATAATTTTTTTAAAATTCCCACGAGTCCTTGACCATATGAGTAACTTCACCATATAAGTGTTTAAGCATAGTATCTACTACTACGCCTAATGGGAAGGTTTTAGACTTGCTGCCTGATATTATAGGCCGAAATGGTGGGTTACTGATGTCCTTGTGGATTTTTGGTATGCCTACTAAAGTGGCCATTTTAGGGTATTCAAAAGAAAATGATATATATCTTCGGTTATCCGTCTATCCAATAAGAATTCCTCAATGTGCAGATCAATTCTCCTATAAGCTATATTTATTTCATTTAAGGAGACTGTTTCATAATTTCCAGATGCATGTAAAATATCATGTATTTTGGAACTATATTCCATACTATCATAAATAACAACCCCCCCCCCCACCCTTATCAGGTTTCATTACCCATATGTTGTTATTGGAAAATATGAAACAGTCTCCTTAAATGAAATAAATATAGCTTATAGGCAAATTGATCTGTACATTAAGGAATTCTTATCGGATTGATGGATAACCAAAGATACATATAATTTTCTTAGAGTTGAATACCCTAAAATGGCCACTTTAGTAGGCATACCAAAAATCCGCAAGGACATCAGTAACCCACGATTTCGGCCTAAAATATCAGGCAGCAAGTCTAAAACCTTCCCATTAGGCATAGTAGTAGATACTATGCTTAAACACTTATATGGTGAAGTTACTCATATGGTCAATGACTCCTGGGAATTTTTAAAAAATTATCCGGTGGAAATTTGGAAACAAGGATATTTATTTGCATCTATTGATGTAGTGGATTTGTTCTCATGCATACCTAAAGAAGAAGGAATGGAAGCCTTCACTAATAGTATAAGGAAATACAGTCACCTTGAATGGGATAAGGTTTGCCTGGTACTGGAACTTATGTCTATTGTTCTAGACCACAATTATATCTATTATGAAGGTGAATTATTCAGACAAACCAAAGGCGTTGCTATGGGGGCGGCTTGTGCCCCCATATTCACCAATTTGGTAATGCTTGATTGGGAAGAGACTACTATTTTTAACAGTGAATATTATGGAAATATGAAATATTATTCACGTTTTTAGATGATATTTACATTTTGTGGGAAATAGACCAAGATACATTCAACAAATTCATTGAATTTATAAACAACAATAGTGGGGTCTTGAGGTTTACATCCACTAGTAGTAGTGAAGGTGTTGCCTACTTAGATACAATTATATCGAGTACTGAGGATGGTTTCAAGTCTAGAATATATAGAAAAAATACGTTTACTAACTCTTACTTAGAATACACTAGCAATCATCCTAAAAATTTGATGCACAATATTTTCAAGGGACAGTGCATCAGGGCTGTAAGGATGAATTCTGAACAAGCAGATATGGTATGTGAACTGAGACATATAACTGATCTATTCAAAGAAAGAGGACATGATCGGAATATGATGAGGGATGGTAAAGAATATGTTATAAGTGAATGGGGAAAGAAATATACCCCACTATTGGGATTTAACAGAAAAGGTGCGGATATGGTTAATGATACCAACAGTATGAAGACCCCTAAAATGTTTAGTAGGGCTTGTGTCTTAGAATATGGACCACATACCAACAAAATAAAAGACATAATGTCTGATTATTGGAATGTCTTAATGGTGGACCATGGTTTGATAGACACTTTGGGCCCTAGAACCGCCTTTGTATATAAGATGGGGAAAAACATTAAAGCTTATTTGGAAAGGGGTTTAAGAGACATAGGGTTGGACAACAGTACTAAGTACACTTCAAAATGTGGCACTTGTAATCAATGTCATGCCATTAATGAAGAAGCAGGCACAGTTTTGGACAACATTAATAAGACAAGATTGAGGTTTAAACAGGGAAATTGTAATTCGAAGTTCGTCATTTATTTAGTAAAATGTGAGGCCTGTCCAGGATACTATATAGGAAAAACAGAGAGGTATTTTAAGAAACGGATATACGCACACCTTTACAGTATCAGGATGAAGGACATAAATAATGCCTTAAATAGGCATGTAGGAAAATATGGTTCAGAGCATATTTTTAAATTTGCCATATTGGAAAATGTTGTAATGGATCCTACAGGTGGTGATTATAAATGTATACTCGCATATGATCGGAATATGATGAAGGATGGTAAAGAATATGTTATAAGTGAATGGGGAAAGAAATATACCCCACTATTGGGATTTAATAGAAAAGGTGCGGATATGGTTAATGATACCAACAGTATGAAGACCCCTAAAATGTTTAGTAGGGCTTGTGTCTTTGAATACGGACCACATACAAACAAAATAAAAGACATAATGTCTGATTATTGGAATGTCTTAATGGTGGACCATGGTTTGATAGACACTTTGGGCCCTAGAACCGCCTTTGTTTATAAGATGGGGAAAAACATTAAAGCTTATTTGGAAAGGGGTTTAAGAGACATAGGGTTGGACAACAGTACTAAGTACACTTCAAAATGTGGCACTTGTAATCAATGTCATGCCATTAATGAAGAAGCAGGCACTGTTTTGGACAACATTAATAAGACAAGATTGAGGTTTAAATAGGGAAATTGTAATTCGAAGTTTGTCATTTATTTAGCAAAATGTGAGGCCTGTCCAGGATGCTATATAGGAAAAACAGAGAGGTATTTTAAGAAACGGATATACGCACACCTTTACAGTATCAGGATGAAGGACATAAATAATGCCTTATATAGGCATGTAGAAAAATATGGTTCAGAGCATATTTTTAAATTTGCCATATTGGAAAATGTTGTAATGGATCCTAGAGGTGGTGATTATAAATGTATACTCGCATATAAAGAAGTTTGGTGGCAATTGTTAACAGATGCCGCAACACCACCGGGTCTTAATCACCATATTTCCATCAAACCTTTACTCAATATTAAATAGAAGGACATTTTGTTAGATATTCATATTTCTTTTTTAGATTTTGTATTAGAGTACCATTGGGGTAGATAATTTATATAATGGATGTTATCTGTTTTTTAGTATTATTTTTAATATAACAGTTACACCAATTTGTAAAGTATTAGTAGATTTTGTAGCAGGCAAGTCTTTTCAGTATAAAGTTCAATATTTGTTATGAATTGTCTTGTATGAACTGTATTAATAAGTGTGGTGTCACTTTAAGTGGAACTGGCACCAAAAGAAACTATTTAAATACTTTGTATCAGTTGGTCCAATTGCTCTGATGAAGCTCACTTTTGTGTGAGTGAAAGCACCTAATGTTCACTTGTTTTGTAATTTTTTACCACGACTGTGGTGATATTTACTTTGGATATTTCTACTGGACTCAGTTTGAAGGCAGCTTATCGCACTGTTGCTGTGTTCCGGATGAGTGGATGTTGGCATTCTTTTACCGCTAGTTTGTTACATTTTATGGTGTAGACTGAACGCTTTCTCTTCAGTTAAACTTTTAAAATAAAATAAAGGCTCTCCTGTTTTCAGTTTTCATCTCCATTTGGTGTTCACAGCTTACATAATATGTTATAGTTTACCAAGAGACATTCCAAGAGAAATTTAGCAAGTAATTTACATTACACCTTATGGTCTACATAGAGTTTGGAGAGCATCTTTCAGAACATAGTGTGATGTGCAGGTCACATTCATTTTTCAAAACATAATGTGGTACCCAGTTCACAATAAACATTAGAGAAAGAAGTCTGTGCATACAGTAACACATAGTGTTGTACCTATTACATTTAATGACAGTACCTATTCTACTAAGGAAACTGGAATATAGGTCTAAAAGAGGTAGAGATCAGTGTAGAGTTCAGAGATTGGTGATAAAGAGGAGGAAAGATGAAGTGAGGTGAAGAATGGGAGATACTTTGCACAAGGGGAAAGTTTTGGGTTTGTGGCAGAGTGGAAGTGAAAAAGGAAGGGGTAGGGTGGGGAGATAGGATGAGAGGTAAGTAGTTGATAGACGTTAGAGTTTATTATATTAATTATACATTAAAAATTTATCAGAAGAGGATACTGTAGTTAAAGTATAAAGGTTGGGTAGAGTTTTAATCAGGGCCTGAGGAAGGGCAGAGCCAGTGGCTGATTGGGTGGTTCTTCAGGAAGTTTTTGAAATGAGTGTAGTTAGTTGAGCAAATAATGGCTTGTGGGATGCTATTCCAGATTTTGGAGATGTATTTGGAATATAGTGAGTTTCCAGCACTATTATTAGATCTAGAGATTTGTAGACTGTAGTAATGATTTATGTGTGGAACAAAGGACACAGTAATTAGTGTACATTTGTATCAGCTGTTGGAGAGCTGGGGATTTTTCTGGCTGGTGTATCAGCTTGTGTGCAGTGCTGAGCTGAGTGAAAGTCAGATGGTGGGGTAGTTCTAACCAGTTAAGTTGCTTTAAGGCTAAGAAGTGGTGGGTCCTATGGGGGGAGTTAGTAGCAAGTTTAGCTATTTTATTGCCACAGGTTTTGAGTCTAACTAGATCTGTTTTATTTGGTGAAAATTGAGGAAGCAAATAGAAGTGTAGAATTCAGATGTGTTCCAGCAATAGCCTGTCTTGTATTGTCAGTTAGAAAGTGTTTGACCCTCTGGTACCCCCATGGTGACACAAAGGAGTGGACAACACATCTTGCTGCCATATAACAGTCTGTTGATGATGAGTGAGGTAGCTGTGAAACCAGGCAAGTGATGAGTAACTCAGTTTATATGTGGATATCTCTGTGAGGAGTTTGTGATGGAACATGGTAGCGAAGGCTTTTGACAGGTCTAAGAAGATGGAAGAGACAAGTTTGCCTTCATTTATGAATTGATTCTTTGTGTTAGTAAAGCCATTGTAGTGCTGTGATTTGAGTGAAAGCCATGTTGTGTGTTAGATAGAAAATTGTGTGAAAGAAGGTATTCCATTTGCTGGTTTTTAATACATTTTTCTAGAACTTTGGAGAGTGGACACAAGATAGCTATGGGTCCGTAGTTGGAGAGCTCTGTATAGTTCCCTCCTTTATGCAGTGGGATGATGTGGGCTATTTTCCAGAGTGTTGGTATGCAGTTTTCAGTTATTGAGCAATTCATGAGGATGGATATAGGGTAGGTGATGGCTTCCGCACCTAGTTTAAGGAATTCAGTAGGTAGTTTATCAGCACTATGGTTGTTGTTTTAAGTTTACTGAACAATTTCCTAATGGTATTGATTTGGATGGGTTTGAAGGAGAATAGATTCTAGGTTTTGTTGGCTGGGAGTAGGAGTGGGATGGATAGAGGAGTATTACTATGGTGTTCAGATAGAGAAAGGATAGAGTTTGTGAAGAAGGTCTTAAATTGTGAGGCAATGCTATCATTGCAGTTGGGGACAGATCGGGTGGGTGTTGTTTGTTGGCCAGGCTGGAGGAGCTTTTTAATGGAGGACCAACATTTTTGCAGGTTGTTTTGATTTTGTTCTTGTGAGCCAGTGAAACAGCTTCTAGTATGTGAAACAAGTGCAATTGTTGGGTAATTTGAACACCCTTTAACATTGCCTTTTTTGGGATTAGAATTTAAACTGACTTTATCCAATTCAATGCCCGCTGTTGTATTAACAAACCTGTTGACAAATTGCAAGCAGCACTGTAACAGTATCACTTTGCAATATTTAAAACAGTTCCATAGCTTCCTGAGGCTTATTAAGAAATCTTTCTAGGGCCCATTTAACTTTAATCTGCAGGATGTGTGACTCTAGATCAGACAATATACCATCATATGTGTTACTGATGTTAGGGTCCTGCTATATACTTCTTCTGTACATTCCTGACATTAACTCTTAATATCGCCTGTTTTTACTAGGCCTGTCTTATCTTTCATCACGCCCATTTTAATCTCAATGTTTCTCTTAGTACAGCCAGTTCTCTTGAAGAGATCTCTTGTCTGTCCCATTTTATCTTCTTTCAATTTCTAAATCATTTAAATGTACCTCTATCTCTTCTAGCTGTTCTCAGAAATTGTGCATTGTTTAACATGTTTCTCCCAATCTCTGTTGTCATTTGCCTTTCATCTTTCTTTGGTCACTTCTACAGCCTGCATCCATTTAAGTTCATTAATTTGCAAGTTAATGCTTATTCTTGTCACGTTATTCTTAAGCACAACAACCTAACCTTTGTCCATAGTTCTTACAGTCCAAGTTAAAGTGGTGTGTTTGTAGCTTTTTGCAGCATAGCACTTTCCTTTCTTCTCTGAACACCTCAGCTGATGGGCATCCTTTTTGCTTTAATCCATCTGTGCCGTAATCTCTAGAACTACTTATCCTCCTCGCTACCTCAGTAGTATGTTGGACAGCTTCAGACTTTAACGTGTCACCTTCCAATGTCAGTCTGACATGTCTCTGGTTGTTCTTGTCCATTGGGTTTTCTTGGGAAAAATACTAGAATGCACTGCTGTTTCCTTTTT